>NC_081249.1:51336716-51401716 GCF_030490865.1 Poecile atricapillus | reverse complement strand
CTCCCTTCAAATTCACATTAAATTCACACAAAACAATTGTGTATTTCTTAATGTCTTCAGAATTTAGTTCCAGAGCAGCTAGATAAAAAATGTATCTTTTTGTTCTCTTGCAAAAACCTAAAACTAGAAATAACTACCTTAGAGAGACAGAACGGTATTTGACCACCCTCATGGTGCTATGAGACACATCCCCTCATTGTGGGATGCCATAACTTCTTTAACTTCATTCCCTGTGACATATTTTTCCTAAAAGTAAACACTAAGAACTGATGACTCAAAAACTGCAATGTGGTAACATGACAAAAAGGTCTTTTCTAACATCTTATCAATAACCATTATATCTTTCATTTAAGAATTCATTTCAGAAAATGAAAATGAGCACACAATTTATTTCAAATGGGTTTATAGCTCCTCTCTACTATATATTCAGTAAAGACCATAAAAAAAAATATAAAGACAATTCTAAGTCTATTGCATTGAAATGAAAGCTGAGGAGAAAGAAAGAAAGAAAGAAACAAAAGAATAAAACACCTTTCAGAGCTGTTTGGGGCACAGGACACCTAAGGACTGTACATGCAGAGCTTTTCAATAGATTTAAAATACATCCAATTGTGTGCACATGCAACTCATATGAGCCTATTCACAAAATCAGGCATGTCCAAGATTCAAGTGAGTCACTGTAAATATACAATGGGCAGTATGCACGTGTGCAATTGGGCTGCATTGAGCCTAGTTAGCCGGGAATGTTTCGGAACCGACGTGCACATATCCATCAAGTGAAAACTGCACAGTACACCTCTCATAAAATGTGCCAAAACTACTATCACCCCAGAAGAATAAAGGCCCCTAGTATCAAACAGGTCTGCAGAGGTATGTCATTGGAAGGTGATTTGGTGAGGGTTTACAGAAATAATTTTATCCAGCTATTTGCACTGAAAAAAAAGCTTTCAGAAGTTTATACTACCTCTGCACTCCATCCTGCCTACACATACTATTCATATCCTGTTCAATAATATGAAAGGCTTCTATGTTTTCTATGTAACAAAAATAATGTTTTTCAGCTACTTAGCAAAAAACAACACTTTAAGAAAAAACTTCCAATTCTATTTTTCACCTTTATAATCCATTAACTGTAATAGCTTTTAATGTACTGTTAAAATTCCTGAGCCTCTCAGGCTGAGTGAAAAGATACACCAACAACCAAAGTGTAGAAAGTGATACTGGCTTTATCAAACTTTTAATTCAGCAGATCTTTATTATCTGTCATAGGTTACAAATTTGGCTACTATTTTTAAGAGTTTGAGAAGTCCTAGATGATGTAGAAAGAGTGAACTCAGTATCTTAAGGATTTAAAAACTAATCTATTAAGATTTAATAGAAAAGATTTAGAATGTGAAATGAGAATGTAGATTTAAAATGTGTTAACCGTAAGTGTATTGGCATGTAGAAACGCATCAAGGTATACTAATAGTTTTCTTGTTACGTTAAAATGCAATATTCAGTAAAATAAGTACATTGTATAAGTATCTTTCTGTGTGTATGTATCCATACAAAAATGAACAGATAAAATACGTTTACACAAGCAGCTGGGCAGCAGAACTGCCAATGAACATTACTCTCTACATCAACTGCTAAGTACTCTCCTTACAAAAGGGCTTTCTCAGAGAACTAACTAAAATCCTAACAGACCAGAAACACAATTTAACCAAAGGTCTGGATCATTTGTTTGCTGACTGCTAGAGAACAGCTCAGGTTGAAGAGAATTTTGTTGATGCTAAAACTTCCTTTGAGTCTTTCATATTTATAGAAACATATTCACATGTATTTCTATATTTGTCAAGGTGAATAAGCATGTTATATTTACATTGTGCATACATTTTAAGAAGATTTACTGCTGATAATGCAGAATGAATAGCTATATAGGATGACATACTTATCATTAGTTTCCTTTTTGATGCATGAATGTCAACAAGAAAATCCACTTCTAACTTCAGAATATTTAAATTATTTTCCATTTTTTACTGAGGATACTTCGAAATTTTATGATTCTCTTTTATAAGATATTAGCCAAAGGTCTAAGACTGATCTTGCCTCTAGAGGGGTACATAAAATAAAAAGAAAGTCAATTTCTTTTTAATATGTGGATTTGATAAAGTTATACCTTGTGCTGCTGTCAAGAAGTAGTTATTGTTGATTATCTGAAAATTACTTGTGGAATTTTCATTAATATCATATTTTAAATCTCTTCTGAAAGAAATGCTTTAACTTTTGTGAACGTGGTGAATATTTTATATTTTGCTATAGAAAACAGCATTCATATTTTCAGCAAGAGAGTGTCCTTCCCACATCTCAAATAACATATTCAATTGAAAATATAAGCATGACATTCAGGCTTCATTTGCTGTTGGTGTCTAGCTAAAAAAACATATAAATTGATAGAGACAGAAAATTCTAATCTGATGCCCTAAGGCCAGATCCAATAAAACACTTAAGCATCTAAATTTGGTGTTAAAGCAACCAACTTTCCAATGGTGATGACGGTACGAGCAGCCACTGCCTCAAACATCACCCCAAAAAATTGTATGCAGCTACCTGCAGCTAGTAAGTACAGAAATTCTGTCAGTAGGACTGAGCTATAAATAATATCTTGCAGATCCAAAACCACCTGAGTCCAGGTTATAAGGGTAAAAGGATGTTAAAATATACTCCCCACTTTTACAAATTACAGTGATTAAGGATACTGCTCAGCAAATACGTCACAAGTTCAATTCTCTCTTTTGTCTGGAGAGAATTAGGCTCCACATCTCCAAGGAGGGTGTATGTGACTTTTAAGCCATTGGTTATTTTGAACTTTCTTTTCTTGAAACTCTTCAGATCAATGAGCAAAAAGAGTATCAGGATTCATCAGTCTAGTCTTTATGCTCTCCATTAGTTCCTCTTTCCTAGGCTATATCCATGCTTAATCGATAACATTACTGAAGAGCTGAACGTGTATCCAGCTCCATAAAAAACACCAAAAATCTGCTTCTCATAGCTTCGGACTGGGAGGCCTGCAGGATATCATATGTAAGCTGCACAGAAAAAGTGATGAAATATACCTCATCTAAATTGAGGGACTATCTAGTGCAAACTTTGTGCCACAGAAACTTGAAAAGACTTAAAGTCTCTTGACATAGAAAAATGAATGGATCTTTACTAATATGACTCCCATATTTCACGTAAGTCCTCCTTGTTGAATCTGACCTAATAAACCCAATGTCCACCATCACATAATCCATAATTACAGATTACAAAATCAGATACTTGGTTTTGGCTGTCAAGCACTTGAACTGACATTGTGTACTTGAACTTACCTCATTTTTCCCAAGACCATCTGCATTTCTACAGCCTGCTTTCAGTAAAATTGAAAAAGCTGTTATCTTCTAAAAAGCAAAAATCCTTTGGAAATCTAGGGTAATTCACTTCCTGTGATACAGATGATGACATCTTGAGTAATGTATGAACTGTGAGGCTCAAGTGCTCTGCAGTATCTCCTGCAGTCCTTCCTAGTCCAGACTGGGAACTCAGCTGGACCACAACATACTCATAGCAAACCTAAGTTTCCTTCTTAGCGAACTCAGGGAATGAGTGGAACCTCAGATGTGTACACTGGGTCTTGACCCAACATGAAGCTAGGATGCAGCAAAGCTGCACACCTGGATTAAGCAGCTGTAAAAGGACCCCAGCATCCATGTTTTGCACATGGCCATTGGCAACAACTCTTCCAGTATTCCTGCAACAAATAATGACCCAGAGCCTGATGTGAACTTTCTAGCTTTAACAGACAGATCCACAGAACCTCATTTGATTGTTGGTGTCATAATAACTGGACTCCATGGAAGGTAAGATCACTCAAAATTCCTCATACCAAAACCTGAAAGTAGATTTTGAAGACAGTCTAAAGGAAAAAAAAAAATAAAACAAACAAAAGAATCCACAAAAACAAAAACAACCAAAAACCCAAACAAACAAAAAATCAAAAACAACCAAACAAATCAAAATAAAAAATCACAAAACTGCACAAGAGCTTTACTGGTAGCTTAAACCACTCTAATAAAATAAACTAATTTTTGCCATTAGTACTAATTCTTGCTGAATTTTGAATAGAAATACATATGATCTTTGAAAGACTTATTCAGTCTGCCAATGCCAATGAAATGTTTCTAAACATATTACACCATGTTGCGTGGACTGGGTAAATTAGCTCCTTTGTACTGTTTCTAACAGGTAAATGGCATTTTCTCTCCTGTATCCAGCTCATAGGTCAGGTCAAATAAGTGATTCACTCCTCTGACATTCAGAATTTGTATACAAATACAATACCAAAGTATGTTGATCAGTTGCCTCTGTTATAACTTTGTTACCTCTTTAAATTATATATTGGCTGTAAATAAATTTTCCCTGGTCACAGATCACTTCAGAGATTTTTTTCATTTTTTCATTTTTTTTAATGGAAGAGGAGACAAGAAAAGACAGGTTCTTCTTTATTACTTTTTTACTTAGGATTTTCTAGGTTCCCAGGTTCGATTAAAAGACATTTTAGTTGCAGCTAGTAAGTTTCTACCAATGAAATTAATTTGATTGGTTAAAAAACCATCCATTTTTAAATGTTTCATGATACTTATTTAGAACTTTTGATTTCTTTCCTTTTCCTTCCTCCCTCCCTTCCTGCCTTCCTCTGATGAAGGTGATGGGGTTTTAACAATAAAAGTGCCACCACCTACATGTGTGTGTTTGCATTTTTAAATATGGTCACAGTCTGACTGATTTGCAGGGGTAAAACAGTTTCAAAACCTGATTGCAAGCTCACAGTGACAAAACTAGATAATTACTATCTCCACAAATATCTGTAAGTCAAATCACTTGTTTTAATACAGATTGGATTAGTACTAAAGGTACAAGATTGATATGAGAGACATGATAAATGTAGTCATGACAGAAAACAATTTTTAATTTAGTAACCCCTATCAATCTAGATAGCCCATGAATATTTACCATTAATTCAGTAGGCTGGAACAGAGCAGAGGAAAAAGAATAAAAAAAAAAAAAAAAGGAAAAAGTAGGTTTGACCTAAACAAGGACTGAGGTAAAAAAGAGAATTCTCAGCAGTTTTACTGAGAACAGATCTTGCAAAACCTGGCAAAATACATTTAGGATTTCATAATTAAAAAAAAAAACTTTAAAAAACCTGAGTGACATGCAAAAGTAGTTGCCATTCTTAATATGTACTTCTCTTTGCAGAACTTTCCAGTTGGATTACAGTTAAACAAGTAACTTCAAAGGCTGAAATAAAATCATTTATGGAAATTCAAAACAAACCTATTTGATCGTATCATACTTCACAGCAGGGATACAATTTGCACAGGCTGGGTGAGGGCATAGTGTAAGCAAAAACAGGTTGTGTGTGCAATGAACCAAACTAAATGGTTTATATAAAAGAAATGTTGTTTTCATTAATTTTTCTGGTAATCTTATTAAAAACACCACCTGTCCAGAATAGAATTGTCCAGGTTTTAATTCTTTTTCATATCTCAGTGTTCAAACACAAGACAGAGAAGGTATCATCTTATAGCTATTAAAATTGTCGCAAAATGTCTTATTATGAAATCTTCGTAGCAACAGCAGTTTCTCCAGCTCTGTTTCAATGTCTGGTTATTATACCTTTTACTTTTTCTCTCGTTGTGCTCTAAGAACTGATTTTTCTGATAAGCTTAAAAATTTTTTTTCCAAATCATGCATTGCATTTTAAGCTTCTCTTTAAACATAATGTTTCCAGCCTATAAGACTTAAAATTCACATATATTAAGCAAATAAAACATAAAATGCACCTTTCAAAATTCCACCACCATACCACCAAAATCCCCTGTAAGAGCCCTGAACAGGAACTTGACTTTGAATACCAGCAGAGATGAAATGGTGTCATAATCAGCATAAGTGCATGTGGACTATTCACCTAGATCAAACACTTTGGTCATATACTCAATTAAATTTAAATCCCATTATATAATGTATACCAGCATCATTTTATGCAATTCCCTAATTTAATGGCTTGGTATTAGCCTTTTTCCTTTTTGCACACATGGACTAATTTTCACGGTGCTCAGCCCCTCTGGGAAGTAGGTCATTAAAGTCAACTGGACGGAGACAGAAACTTAATACCTAAACAGTGCTGCAGAAGGGTCAGAATCGTAATAATAAGGTAAAACTGTTTTTCACTCATCCTACTTTGCAATATTTATGAAATTTCTCCATCATATATATACATATATATATATATATATATATATTCATTAATCTTGGAGGTTACAAAATAGAACACTAAAGAAAGTTAGCATCCTGTTACAATTTGGTTTGTGAAATTGAAATAAAATAAATCAACAAAACAAAAATCCCAATTAAAAAATTAAAAATTGCAAGTATAATAATTAGCTACCAAGACAACACTTCTTTTACACTGAAGAAATAGAATTATAATATTCATATTACCTTTCTCAATGTGTATTCTTTTTGTCTCATGTCCCACATCATGACCAGCCAGATCACCCTCCTTAGGTCCAGGCAGGACATTAGGTGACAAACCCATCAGCATTTGGTTCATAGATAGCCCATTCTGATGGACAGCTGCTAGACACAAGCACAGGCAGAAAGAAATCATATTAACAATACTCTTTCTTACTTATTTTACATAGTTTTCCTCTTAATTATACAAGACTGCTAGCAATCATAAAGTTATTTAATTAGTGCTATCAGGATCCACATAGAGGAAAAGTTTCTTCCTGTTACTTCTAGTTTAAAACAATCAATTTTAAAAAGAAAGTTCATTAACTTTGGATAAAGTTGGAAATATTTAAAGTTGGATAAACTTGCAAGTATGTTCTTGCTTATTTAATAAAAACTGTTGAATTTTTAGTTCATAGTACAAAAATTCTTGAGTACCAATATTCCCAATATGCAGTCCCTAATAACTTCCTTAAATGAAGCATTGTGGCCTTTCAGATGACATAAACCACTTTTCCATATATTCTGTGCAACAGTAGGATTGCTTATTTGCTCATCAGACAGGTTGGAAAGCTCTTTCCAACAATGAATCTCAAACATACCTCAGAAACTCAGGTAGTTTATATTTCTATGCTTTTATCCTGAAAAAATTGTATTTTCAAGAGATTTATGACATTTTTAGTATTTTATTTTTTAAAAAAAATATGGAACCCATATTCCTGTAGTAGTCATCTTAATCTGGCTGGCACCACAAAAGATGTACTTAAGAATCAGGTGTGATGCTAACAAATCAGATAGGTCTGAAAATAATTATCTTATAAATAAATAAGTTACTGAAGTGATGCACTGCTTAAGGAACTCCATTATGTATGTTCACGTGGAAGGAAAAAATGTGCAAAGGTCCCACTCCTCTCTATAAATTATAAAGTAAGCTGAACAGTACAATTTCTTTTTTTGTTAAAAAAAGGGTAATTCCTTAGCAAAAACAATAAATATCTCTCGATTTAGATTTTTGGGGTTTGTTTTGTTAGTTTTTTGGGGTTTTTTTAAGAGAACAGTGGAAAAGGTCTTCATTAGTTGTAAACAAATATAATATTCAATCAATTAAGAAAAAAAATTTAAATCTACATTTCTGAGGGTTTCTTTCAGAACTTCACTTATGAAGCCTGCAGTGGGCTGATCTTGGCTGGAAATTACATGCCCTCCTAAGCCACTCCATCACTCCCCCTCCTCAACTGGACAATGGAAAGAAAATATAATGAAAGGCTTGTGGGTCAAGCCTGGGGAAATAGATAGGTCACAGTATATGGGATGCCAATTTAATCTGCTCTCTGAATTGTCCAAGTGATAAGAAAACAGAATTTTCAGCTTGTCATAGTCAGGCCTCATTTCTTTTCTTTGGTAAGTCATTTTTCATCACACACTAATGAAAGATCTCTCATCTGAAGGTCAATGAAGAGTCAGCTTCCTGCAACGAGAGCCTGAAGAGAAGCAGCCCAAAGGACACGTGTTGCATCTAATCAATACGGCCACCTATTTCATACAGCTCCTTCATGGCCCTCTACATGTGTGCCAAACCCTCCCATTTCACCTACTGACAAATTCCACTGTGGAAGGATGATTGAAATGCACAAAGACCTGCAACAGAGCAGTATTAAAGGGAATGGACAAGTGTCATATGAATTTAAGTACATATCAATAAAGTAGTATGCATTTAGAACCTTAGTTTCCATTGCTGCATTGGAATATCACAGAATTCAGAGTCTTTGCCATATTCTGTATATGGAACTGTGATAAAAATGGCATCACTCTGGGACACCACAGTTTAATTTCACTCTGTCCCCTGGGAGCTATGAGGTGATAATATTCTTTCTATCATATTTCTCACCATTACAAAAATTTATATTTAAAAACTTATAAACTATGCACATTTTTAATTTATTTAACCCGATTCTTCTCTTTACCAAGCAATTCTACCATGTAAAATATTGCTTATGAAGTCAAATTCAATTTAGAAATCAAAACAGAGTAACCAGATTAAATAAAATTCAATTTCTTTTAAAAATGTTTACACTATATGTTCAGTTCTAAAACTAATCTAGCAAATTGCTTCTTGCCTGCAATTCTGTATTTCATTGCTCATATCTTTATGTTTAATATGACATGATGGCAGTTTATATCACTACCTGTTAATGTAGCATCAGATATTATGATACTGTAAACTGGGGAACATAATGTTGGGAGATAGTTATTGCAGCTGAACTTCTGAACATGACACATATGAGATCTATTTAAGGCGAGGGCATTTTGATTAGAAAAACAAGCTGCACCTAATCAAATTTAAAGTGGTGAGAAGGAGAAGAATGGGACCTACGGATTCTGTCTGAAGAGCTCTCGGTCCGCGCAGGAGAGCTGGACACGCTGCTGCTTCGATGAGAGGACGGATGGCTGCCAGGTCTTCGGCCCTCTTCAAGGGAAGGAGCAGGAGAAGGGCTGTCTGGAACACGTTCCTAGACCACACAAAAAGTCATTGCGAAAAAATGGCAAAGTTAAACCAAGCCTCTGTTTCCAAACATCACTTCCCTAAACTGAATCTCCCTTCCAAATGACAACCTACTCATTCCCCTTTTGAGATTTCCAGGGTTTGCAGAGCATTCTCAAAGGAAACTTGGCACCTTTAGGACACTAGACCTTACATTTAAGCATGCAATATGAGTACAGCTCACCCTATTAGGCTTTTTACTGCCTTTGTTTGTTCTGCTTTGGGGTTTTTATTTTGATTTTTGCTTGGGTTTTTTTGGTTGGTTGGGGTTTTTTGTTATTTTTTTTTTTATGGTTTTTGTTTGTTTTATTTTTCATTTTCTTTATTCATACCATCATGCAGTTGAATTGGAAGTATACATTTTGGCATACAGATGTCAGCCTTACAGGATGAGGAATTATGTATTTCTGTAAATAAATAAAGACCAGGTACTGTTGTTTTATCTCACGTTGACTTACTCTACATCTTAATTTCAAAG
This sequence comes from Poecile atricapillus, assembly GCF_030490865.1. Taxonomy (NCBI): domain Eukaryota; kingdom Metazoa; phylum Chordata; class Aves; order Passeriformes; family Paridae; genus Poecile; species Poecile atricapillus. Next base: position 51,392,159 of record NC_081249.1, on the reverse strand, counting down.
AGGCTTCTTGAGCAATGAGATCTTATGGAACTGTAATGGATCATATAGAAACTATAACCTCCTTACTGTACCTGTACCAGTAACATAACTGATGGAAGTCCAAATGTCTGTTTTTACCATGGAATGCAAACTTGGAATGATTCACACTTTTTGGATGAATGTGGCCATGACACTTCAAAATGGGGAAAACCAGCAAAATGGGGAAAACCACCATTCATGTATTTCTATCCAGGGAAAGGCCTGGCAGGGTAGACAAGAGAAGCTATGACACACTCCAAGACTTGTTTTTGAAAACCAGAATGCGAGGATTGTGACAGTTTGCATTGCACATCTGCTATGGGAGTATTGCTAGTATGTAGCAGATAGATATATCTGATATTTACCCAAAAGTCCAACAGTAACAATAATCAAAGGGAGATAAGTGCAGAATAGTTCTTTCTAGAAAATTCACTATCTTTCCCTGCAATTTCCTTTTTACTGCTGAATGTTCTCAAGACTTATTGCTAAAATATGTAAGTGTGAGGCTGTTTTGGGCAAATAGGGATAAAAATAAATAAATCCTATAAGGGAAATCTATTGGAAGCATTGAAGATGTTACACTGTGTGTTTTTTTGCTTGTTTTTTTCCTTTTGATAACTGAAAATCTAACTTATTATGAAAAAAACAATGAGCCTAAACCACCAATCAACAAACAACTGCACACATTCAACTCACTAAAGGCTTTTGGTAATGAAACATTACAATTAGTACGTGTTTAATAACACAAAATAAAGCCTGCTGTTGCAAATACATCTTCTTGAAAAAAAAAGTACTTTCCTCATACAGCAAAGTTCTTTTGGAGCAATCATTATGTTATTATGCACAGTCACTAGATAAATACTTATTTTTCTGAATGCATTCCTAAGAAATTTTGCAACATCCCCAGCTACAGTAATCAATAGATTTGTTCCAGGTAAGTTTCATTAAAAAGTATCTGCTGAACTTGAGATTCTGATTGCAAAGGGATTCAATGGGTATATTGATAGAGTGGGAGGAGATTTTTTAGAACAACATTTCAAGACATTTAAGTAGATTCCACTTTAATAGTCTAAGGTTTTTAAGTCAAAAACATTGATGAGGATAGCTTAACTGCATCATAGCTCTAGGCTTATTATGACTTTGATTGTGTTTATATGTCCATGAACTGGGTATTCAAGAGGAGGATTATAATGCAGATGTTTTCAGAATGCAGAAGATTTATTTCTTTAGATTTAGGAGGATTTAAGCATGCACAGTGTACAGATTTGATATAAATTAGAACACGGTATATTTAATCATTCATTTAAAATATAATTTCACTGTTTGGCATACAATGTATTGTTCTTAGAAGGGTTTCATTAAAATGAAATCCAGTGAGCACATAAGATTTGAATACAGAGCTGCAGAGTAAATTAATTTATTTAAACAGCTTAATTTGTTTATCCTATTTATTTATGTGTGCTTTTACAGCATGTATTATGAGATGGAGCGAGCAAAAGGAATGCACAGGACAACGAAATATAATTACTGTACAAACAAAACAGATAATGAGTTTTATTCTCATATAATATGACATAGACAAAATCCATGAGAAAACTATATATCTTGGCTTTATCAATTAATTTGTAAAATACCCTTTAATTCCAATAAAACATGGGATTTAACTATACAGAAATGCAAAATAAAGCAATTTAGCACCTTAACTATTTTTTTTTATATCTTTGCTTCATAATTCCACAATCAGCAATCTGGTCTATTGTCGCCCTGAAAACTCAGCTTCTGAGCTTGCTGACATGGTTTTCTAAAGACTTTCCCAGGACAGTAACTGTAAACATAGATATGTGTACATTCTTTCTGTTACACGTCTTGTGATGGGCATCTCTCGTGGCCAGTGCAGTGAGAAAGTGTTATCCTGACCATCCAATCCCTGGCCGTGGTCAGAAGCCTATAAATCCTGGGAGGAAAAATAAACTCTCTCTTCTTTTCACCACACCTCGACCTGTGTCCATGTGATCTGTTCATCTTCAGTGGCAACAGTCTATAGCAATGTTTTGTGCTTAACAAATTCACTGCAATAATAAATGGCAATGCTACTAATAATAAATTGAAATACTTTGTTGCTCTAAAAAAGTCATAGTAATAAACTAACGGTGCTGGAATATCAATGTGTTTTCCTTAACAGAGACTTTTGTGCAGAAAACATTAATTTGGTTTGTGCTAAAATATTAAATCAACTTTAGACTCCATTTAAAATTTTTCAAAAAAGGAAATGTTCAAAATTGTGTTCATTAAATAATGTAGATCAGAGCTATTTTTTCACTTCTACAGCATGTCACTTTTGTACAAGTTACTCTACCTGAAACAGCAAAGAAATAGAATTTACTGACTTAAAATCCTGGCAACAGAAATCACTTAGGATTCTGCCCACTGCTCAATAGTTTTTCTAAAACTTGCCTACTCCCAGAGGCAGATGTTTCTGGAGAATCTGGTGTATAACGTCTTGCTATTTTTTTCCTCCATTTTTTGCTTTCCTATTCCTTTCTAAAGATACTCACAGGTAAAAAGTAGTGTGAAAAATTTAGGTAATATGCAGCAATTTAGCATATGGTTGACCAACATTTCAGAATGGTTAAGACTCTCAGGTATCAGAACCAGAGGCTTTACTAAGCGGTGGACAACAAACTCTCAGGGACCAAATCTGAAGCATTCCTTATTTTGGCGCTGTTTACAATTTGATCCAAATCATGAATCCTAAGCATTTAAGAATATGATATTTACCTCCTCCAAAAATGTTCCTAACACAAAGAAATTTTCACTCTAAGGGAACTCTAACACCCTTTTTTATACTCCTACTCCACTGACAAGTTGCACACTCTCAATGTCAAGCCCATTTCATAAATAACAGACTTTTTCCTGTGACACTGGGTATTTTATTTTATGCTGTAAAAAACAGGTAAAAGATTTCAATATCAGAGATTTTAACACATGAGATTGATATTATCTCTAGAATTGAAATCACTCCAGTTTTGTTCCAGAATATTACATAACATTCACAAAATCACAATGTCTTGGTCTTTCTTCAAGTAAAACAAGAGAATCTTTATGTATTTATCAACTTTTTTCTAAATTTCTCAAATAAGCAAATAATGTAAAGTCTTACTCTGAATGTTACTTTTAAGTAACTTTTTTAAAAAGAATTATTTTAATACATCAGTAATGGTATTCAGGAGGCCAGAAATACCTTTTTCTCTATATCATGTTTCTTTGTCCTCTTACCTGGTCACACATTTAGTTATACAATATTATTTTCTTTTTTTGCCTATTTTATTTCAACTTCAGCAGCATGTTTTCACTGTTGGAAAACTGCTTCATTACCAAAAGCCTTCCTCAAAATATATCAAAACACAAAGCTGGTGAAGTTTAACTGTTGTATCATTATTGAAGACATTTCAGGTAATATATGTAGGAATAATCTCTCTGCTCCTAAGAGGACAGAAAAGTACGTGGTATCGTCTAGGTTGTCAACACCTCCGTTTTCCCACAAATGTTCTTTATTCTTTGCCATTCTTGTTCATTAATAACAAAATTCTTGACCATTTCTGATGAAGTTTGAATAGGTGTTCTTCCAATAACCAAACCAGATTTGCATGCAGTCTTCACCTCCTGCCTATTTCTATCCTACAAGTATTTAATCTCAGCTGTCTACTATGTTCTAGTTTACTTTGCCATAAGACTCATCTCTTTGGTTTAGTCATCCTTTAATTTTAGTCATGGAATGAGCTCTAGACATGCAATTAAGTCTTGCTCTAGAGATATATAATTTTTTCAACTATTTAGTTGTCTTGATCTTCTTCAGTATTGAACAAACTCCTTCAAAGATGTTTGTGCTTTAAGTCATTGAAGTGCAGAGGATAAAGTAATTTATTTTCAAGGTCATACTTTCCATAGTTTAGGTAATTTTAGGAAATTGTTTAGGTTGGAAGAGATGTTTAAAGGCCATCTAGTTTCAACCTGCCACAGGCAGGGGAACTGACCACTAGCGCAAGTTGCTCAGAGCCCCATTTAGCCTGGCCTTGAACGCTGCCAGGTATGGGGCATCCAGTGTCCCTGAACAGCCTAACTTTATCCTACGGAAAGTCTAAATGACACAAACTGTTTTATACAGTCATGATGATGATGATGATGATGATGATGATGATGATGATGATGATGATGATGATGATGATGATGATAATAATAATAATAATAATAATAATAATAATAATAATAATAATAATATTAGTCAGCAACAGCAGCAGAATCTTTTAATCAGGAGTGTGAGAGACTGGACTGGTTAATGACTCAAAAAATTGCCCACTTGGCCCCCAGGTGCAGATGGCATACACTCATCACCGAAGGCTACAGCTGGGTGTTGAAAAAGGTAAGGAAGGAGGCTGGTAAGATGTAAATCTTGCCAATTTGCCTGTGGGCAAGTGCTTTCTGTCATGTCTATGCCCTTTTCACAATGGCTCAGGCATGAAAACTCCCTTCTGGGAAAGTACAGGGACATTCACACATTGTCTGAAGGTATTCACCCCTTCTGATGGGCCATAATTGACCCAAATGTGCTGATGGGAGAGGCAGCTGTGGCATCCTGGGAGGTGTCCTGGATCATGAAAGACTCCTGAAGTGTCCTGTGATCCACAGCCTTACACCATTCAGTGCCAAACTCCCCACCTCAGGAGAGGAACCTGGGCATTCCCACCAGAACCTGAGCATATATGACTGTGGAAATTTGGTGTTTTGTGGGTTTTTCCTGTTCCTGACATATCAAGACAGTGACAATTGCTTCAACTAACAGACACTGAAATTGCAACAATCAAGTCTTGTTGTGAGGCCAATGGGTGGTGATATCTTTCTATTAATTTCCTTTTTCATTAAGTGTTTTTTATGCTTTTATATTGCTGTATTGCTACAGATAATAATAATGAAAATGGCTACATATGTGCTCCCCATTTCAACCAAATTATCCTAAAATAAACCCTACATGTACATATTTACAAACATGGATCATTCAGTGTCATTTCACTCTAATCTGCCCCAAGGAATTTATTAACAAGAACCTGCATTACCGTCACCTATTGGGGTGCGTGGTAACAAGGAGTAGTTTATATTATTTCCAACCTTTGCGGGAAGACACCTGTCTTCCAAGCCTTTTTGGTGGTAGAATTATAAAAATCTCTTAAAAGTGATCAAAACACAGATTTCTTTCTTCACTTCTTCACTGACTTATTTTGAACCTGTGTGAGATGTATTCCAGGAATAACTTTATTATAAAATGTCACATTTAATTTGACATTGCTTTAGCTGAATAAGTGTAAGAAATTAGTTACTTGAGTATCTTTTATATCTTCTGCAAACAGAATATTTTATTTTTACAGTTTTACTTTTTCATTCCACTTTACTCAAAGACAGTATGACATTCTAAATGAACATTTAGACCTAGGAATTGCAAAATTAACTGGACTAATAGTTATTTCCTAACTTACTTAGTCACTTGTATAAGTGTGTAATTTGACTGACTGAATGCTATAAAATTTTATTTCGATTTCCTTATCACTGGTTGCTAAAGATCTTGCTGATTTCACACTGACGCACATGACATCTTTCTCATCTTGTTTTCACAGATCCACTTCTAATCCAAATCGAAATTCAGGAGTTCAAATGTTTTGTAGCATTAACTGCTCTATTATTTTAAATCTTGGACGTCTTTCTTATGAAGAAAAGAACCCATGATATTTACATAAGATGTCTTCTCTCTTTGTGAATACCTTGAACTTATTTACCTCTTGGACCAATTGAAGTTAATTTGATTTCCATTATACTTTTTACTTCTGCAATTTTTCATTGTACCTACTTTGCTGCTCCCATCACAAGAATACTGACAACTGAAAGCATAAAATGAACAGAGAGATCAATTGACAATAATACTGAATTGGCTTAATTTTTAGTGTCCTATTTTCTACACATAATTACTACAGCAGGAGATAACTGACAGGAAGCCAAACAGGAGACTTCCAAGTAATCCTTTAACAGTACTTCCACAAGAGATCTAATAGTTTGAAATCATGAGCAGTACATAAAGTACAGTGATCTAGTCAGGAAGCGGGCGTCAATGGATAGGGCCATTACAGAGATTAAAAACAAGCTAGCAAACAGACAATCAAAGTCAATCTCTGTCCACAGAAGAAAGAGCTTGGTTTTCACAGTGAATATTTGATCTAACAAACAAAATATCCTTCTAAAGTATACAAAAAACCCCACGGAACATGCAAATAAACAGACATGCAAGAAACTCTGTTCAAATCAAATCAAATTAGTAACTGCTTATTTGGCAAGCTGGACATACTTTCTGATTTTTTTAAGGTTTTTTTCCTCCTCTTCTGAAAATCTAGCCTTACGTGAAGAGTAAGCTTGAGAAGCATCAGTAGGAATTCACCCCTCAATGTAAATCAAAACCACACATCCAGCCAAAGACCAAGAATTCATCTGATTAGATGTCATTGTCCATACTAAAAATGTCTGCATCACAAATAGTCACCCTAGGCTTATTTGTCACGCATATTTATGTTTCCAAAGTAAAACTCACCTCACTAAAGATAGTAACTAAAGTAACTATCTCAAATAGAGCCAGCGCATTATGCCCAAGAAGTCAGTAAAATTAATCCCACCCCTGTACCTGGCCCCATGGTCATTTTGCAACAAGTTAATCTCACACTACATACACAGTTCCCTGTTACACACATGAACATGAATATTTCAAACATAAAGTTTGTACTACCTCCTCTGTGTCATGTGTAGATAACTATTTTACATGCCACAAGTTAATTCATACGAGCATATGGCTGCTATCAGCTTCAAACTGCACCTCAGAATCATGCACGATAAAAGAAATAATAGGATCACATATTATTAAAAAAAAATACATGATTCCAAGTTACAGCCTACCATATTTAGTTAGCAGCTACTAAGGTCATTATATAAAAATCTGTATTAAAAGCTAAAACAAATAATATTAATCATATAGATAGAGCTAATTAACGAGGCGGAACACAGTGTCCTCTAATGTAAAGATGGTTAAGCCATAATAAAGAAGGTCAACTATACTTTGACCTAAGATCTACTCATTCTAAATGAAAAAATAAAAAGAAGTGTGCATACATACAAGTTATTCTAATGTGGGAATTTTTTCTGTTATGCTCAAGTTCCTACAAATTAGATATCATATTCTCTGCAGCCAGGATAAAATTAAGTGTTATTTGATTTACATTATACTTAAAAATTTATAGGTACATTCCAATTTTCATGTTTGGTTTCCTAACATGTAAAAGCAGTTGTTTCAGGAGCTAATAGTCCTATTCTTATTCTAAAATATTTATTGTAGACCAATTACATTTTATTATTTTAATGGTCTAAATCAAATTTTTCCTTACATAAAGAAGAAAATTCGATCATACTTCATGTATCAGATAAAGAGGAAATTAAGGTAGCTTCCCTTTTCTTGCACTTTTACACATTCAAGAAAAGCATTTTAAAGTAATGTTAAAATTTGTATTTTGAATACACAATGCACTAATATCTCTAAAAATAGTAGGTTATCTGAAAAGTCAGGTGTTTTTCAGGCACACAAAAAAGTTTTTTTCTGCCAGTTTGGAATACATTCCCTGTCTGTAAATATGTATAGCATATCCAGCTTCACAGGAATGATGCCACTGTCTGCATCATTTTTTTCCTGTAAGGCACAGAAGTGTCCATAGAAAACTTTAGCCTTCAACACAGGATTCAAGATTGAGTGAACCTGTGAACAAGTGAAGTGAATTTGTCTTTTTTCCTCTTAGAGTGCTTCCTCTTGGATATGTTCTCTGGACTTGCTCACCACCAGTCTAACATGAGACATTAAAATGTAATCTATTCAGCCATTTCTGTATGGCAGTGATGTATTTCTTCTCTTTGGCTATTATTTGGACTTTTTGGGAAACAATCACAGAAACATGAGTCTCAGTTGGAAGGGACCCAGAAGGACCATCAAGTCCAAATCTTGAGTGAATCACCCATATGGCTATTGAACCCATGACCTGGATGTTATTAGCACCAGGCTCTGACCAACTGAGTTAATCTATTATAGGCAAAAAAAAAAAAAAACAAAAAACATTAAATTACACCAACAGGAATTCACTATTGCCAATGAAAAGGGAAAAAGTGAATGCCAAAATAAAGTTTCATGTCATAATAGTCCTCTAAACAGAGTTATTCTAAAAAATAAAATCTGTCAGCGGCTACCTTTGTTTAGAAAGTTAACAGCAAATTTCTGCTATTGGATCATGGGAATATATCTATCTATAAATTTAATAAAAGGTATAAAATAGTGTAACACAACCAATGCTGTTATATATGTGAGGGAATGAGCAAATTTTAGTCTGATACATTCATTACACAGTGGAATACTACTCTGCCACTGCTGTCTCCACTTTTTCAGCTGGAGGTATTGGTTTCTTCTGTTTCATTCTTTATTCTTTCTATAAGTATTAGTCACATATTTATAAATTACCATTTTTGATTCTGGCATGCTACTGCTCTGTTCTAACTTTTACAATGTAATTTCAAGTTGCTATTAATATAAGGTATGTCCTTTATATTTTCATATATTTTTCTGCTGAGTGAAAAAAATTGATGTAGTGAAACTGCTAACAAGCTGAGCCTTTGAAACCCCAGGCAGGTGATGAAAGCCACTTCATGTCTAAAGCATCCCCAGGTCACAGCTGTCACACTCACTGCAATTCATTGTTGTCACAATCTGCTGTCCCTGCTTGTTGTTGCTCTCCTCTTATTCATCCAACTCATATATCTAAACATTCCATTACAAAAAGACATCTAATGTTCATCTCATGTTCGAAAGGGCACAACACTCTTCTGAAATATAATTCTGAAGATTTTAGGGCTCAGAGTTCACTGCCAAATCTAAGGTGTTGCTTTGTAAGGCTTCCCTTGTAATTTTGTCTTTGTCTCATCTCCTGAATACAGCAGGATAAAATGTTTAGTTAGTACATGATCTCAGCTTTATTCCAACTTCTTATGAAGAAATGAAATATTGCCCAGTAATAGAAAGGCATTTGAAGCTTTGTGAGTTTAAAGATAACAGCACTAGCTGTGAAGTCAGTGAATTGGAAGGAAAGGTCAGCAAGTCATCTACTGTGGCACTGTTCACAAAGGCAATTCTTCTATCCAATGAACCTGGTTGTCTATAATCTGAAGACTCTGATTTTCTAAGACTTAATTTTGTTCTTTGTTACTTAATTAGATATGGTTACTATTGATTTACTTTTCAGAGTTGAAATTTCTCACAGGCCTTCTAACTTTCAAGCAGAGTTTACACTAGCACACATGCTGTACTCTACTCAGGTTACAACTACGAATGCTGAGATGAGTGGTTGAAAAACTTTTCAATTTGTGGAAACATTGATACTAAAGAGAAAATACTTCAGTAAAATTAGGGTTAAAAAATGAGTCCATAATGAAAAATATATTCATTTTACATATTTATAGTCAAAAAATAATTTTATTTCATATAAACCAAAGTGGGAAAAAACCCAAGATGTCTGAAAATAATAGGAGTAAAAAACTGGAAGCTGTAATTCTAATAACAAACAGTTTCATGAAAGAGAGCAACTGCACTATTTATCCATTTTTGTAAAAATAAAGAAAAAGGAGATTTGACCTTCTCACTTAGATTTATTCTTGAAGATATTTATTTTGATTGTAGTATAAGTTATTATTCATAAACATTACATTGGCAGCACAAGGTTCAAGAAGTATGCTGATTACAGTTTCCTGCTCAACTACTTAGTGCATATAATTCAATGGAATTAAAATCACAGCCTCTGACTATGCCTAGAGAAGAACAGGTAAATTACCAGTGACATTATGCCCATCCTGATGGGAAGAAAATCCCCTAACAATGACCTCATGCTTTTAAGTTTCTGGGGTTTATGTTTCAATCCTGTTTGGTATTAAAAAATAGGAACATAATTACTTGGCTGTGCTACCTCTATCCACATGACCATATCCATCTGCAATAGATAATAACAGAGGACATAAATCTAGACATATGTTGTACCACAATGAGGCTGAAGGAATGAATAGGAAACAGTAACTTCTTTAGCCCTTATAATACTGTTCAAACAACTATGTGCAGCAAGATCTTATATTTAGAAGTGAGTTTTGAGTGACAAATTAAAACTTGTGTTTATGGATTCACCTGCAGTAGAAATTAATTGTGAGCAATATATCACAGGCCCTGACTGAAAAAGTCAGGCCAGCACTTGGGTAATGTCATGTTCTACATAAAGGACCCAAAATCCTTAACTTATTAGTGCAAACTTCAAAAGAAATGTGTATTTCATCCTCATATGTGCACATTTTTTCTAAAGAGAACTTGGGTTAATCTGATCATTTAAAAACATTTCATTGAAATCCACATATTTTTATATTATGGTTATGTGCAAACCAGATGGGAACATGAAAACTGGTTTGTCAAATAACTTGCACAGGATGTTATGCCAGGAGTTATGCAAAAGTTGGCAGCTACAATGAATATTTAATTAGCATGAATATGAGAGCTGAATTTTCAAAAATGACATTGATACATACTGTCGATTATTAATACAAACAAATGCCTAAATAAGCAAGCTTTTGGAAAGATATTATGTTTTTCCAATTACAATGTGCTGATAGAATGTTTCAGAGAGCCGAAATTGCTATGTACTTTCAAGGTCTTCATCTAGATTATAAGGAATCTATCTCTGCTAAAGAAAATAGATGAGTTACAAAAATGAACTTGTTAAGAAGTAAAGGAGCTCCAGGATAAGGAAAATCTTCTGGTATGGGACTGCCCACAGTTATAATAATATACACATTTATATGATGACAGTATGTCCCTTTCAGAGTCCAATAGTTTTAAATCTAGACAGGTTTAGATAACATGAGCCAAAAGTACTTCTCAGTTAAGTGCTTCCTGGGTCCAGCAACGTTCCCATAATGGGGATAGATTTGTCAACAGAGCAGGACCTGCTTTCCATAAAAGAAAACCATTTTTACATGAGCTATGAGATATGTTGTGCTCAAATGTACCTGACTGTGGTAACTGGAGACAAAGACAGCAATCACACTGGAATATGTTCCTATAGACGACATATTTAAATGTCGGCCGTGGTAACTTAGGCAATTTTAATAGCTACATCTAACTTGTAAATCAGCTTTACAAGCTAGAAGTAAGCTTGGTAAAGTTTAGAAACAGAAGGTTACCAATGCTCATGAAGGTCAAATTTTATACTCTTACATATAAAATCAAATAGCTCATAGAAAATGAAAGGAGAGAAAAAAGCATGAAAATAGTGAAAACAAAGTTTTCTTGTTTTGGCACAACTATTAATACATCAGATGTCATTTAGCATGTACTCCATCTCAATCTTCATTTTTAGATACCCCTGAAGTACCAGTGGCTACTGTTCCAATTAAGAAAATAAATTTAGAATGAAATAAAGCACCATGTGTGTTACAGAGAACATTAGTATCATGTAACTCTTACTAAATGCCAACCAAGTAAAAATAGAAAAATAAAGTTGCAAAAATCACCATGTAATCAGTTAGTCAGCAGCAGACTGCTTACATCCCCGAGAGATGGGTAAGATGGAAACTAGATGGGTGGGATCTAGTCTTTTTGGCATACCACCTAAATAAATTCTTCTCAAACCCATATCTTAACTCCTCATGTCAACAAAGTTGAGAAAGGGATGCCACCAAAGGCCTCCAAAGAAGACCCTACATTTGGAAGTGTAGGTGACTAAATTAGGCCATCAGATCTGTCATAGGGTGACTTTACCTTTAAGGTGGTTTTGAGAGCTAAGGACGTTGAAGCTGCTGGTGACTGATGGGAGTCTTTTCTCCTGACCAATTATCGGTCATTTCTAAGAATTGACAGCAGTTTTGCTGCCATTGAAAAGTGAGATCAACTTGTGAACACCACCTTAAGATGTAAAGCCAGAGTTCTCTTGTTCTCTTTGTAGTTTCCTGCTTCTGAAAAGAGAACAAGGCTCTGTCTCGGCCTCCTCCCCCCAACTCCAGGCCGGACAAGGCCGCAGAGGGCGGGGGGGGAGAGAAACGGAGCCGGCCGGCCTGGCTTAGTTTGTAGTTTCTGCTGCTGGACTGAAACCTGACACTATGAACATCTGCAGCTTTTCCAAGACTTTAATTCTTTTACTACCTGGATAAAACGTACAGATTACTCCTTTTTCCCAGAGAGACAGAGAGAGAGAGAAACAATCAACATGAAGAAGTGAAGAAAAGAGTTAAGTTTTAGATAGGGAAGAGAAAATAAGGAGATGCGTTATAAGCTGAAATATCTTTCTGTTAAAGCTATGGAGATGAACAATAGTAGTTTGAAAATACTCCTTTAATTAATGACAAAGTATATTGGGAGGAATGGAGTGTTCAAAGGGTGGATTTTGAGCAAAAGAGAGAATAATTGTGATACAGTGAGGTGCTGGAACAGAGTGAAGCAAAGATTTGAGGCCTTGAGGGCAATGAGAAAACTGTTTTCCAGAGAAGCTCACAGAGACAGATGAAGAGAACTTTTGCCTTTGAATAACTCATCCTTAAAAAATGACATCCCTAGACTCATGGCCCATACACACCTCAGAGTGATGGGAAATGGGAGGAGTGAACTGATGACAGGATTTCCGGGCAGCTGGCATCAGAGAAATGGAAAACTATAACAGAAGTAGTTTTCTTGTGAGAAACTCCATAGATTAGCAGAAGAAGACTTCTGTTTCTCTACAAAGGCTGATGAAAAGACTCTAGCAAGAATTGGGACTGTTTTAAACACCAAAGTTCCAAAGCTTTTGTCTCTATGTTGTCATGTGAACAAGGGAATGGTTGGGTAGTGGGGGATAAAGGGGTTTTCTGGAAGTTTATGCTGGTGTTCTTATTCTTGTAGTTTTGTTAATAAACTTTCTTTATTCCTTTTAAGTTTTAAGCCTGTTTTGCTCTTGTTCTAATCCATATCTCACAGCAAGAAATAAGTAAGTTTTCTAATAATTTTTTAGTTACTGCCTTAAAACCACGACAGATCATATTTTTCCAGGTCAATAAAAACATAGATTTGTTGACTTTTAATTTAACAGGTCTTAGGAGTTCTGTGCTTGTTAGGTTAAAGAAGAAAGGTGCACCAGCATGTTGATTGTCTTAATATTAAGTCAGACGTCTTCACTCAAATCACCATGAACTTCAAAACTTTTGTAACTCCTGATTTGAAGGTCCAAGAGATTCTATGTTTATCTAATTTTTGTCAAAAGAATTTTGTCAAAAGAATAAGAATTTACCTAATTTTTGTCATAAGAGAATGGACAGATTTCCAACATAGCCCCCCACATAAAGTTCCTTTTGCATGTCTATTTCTAAGATACATTAGAAAAAAGAACAAAAGCTTGTGTACTTTCTCTTTTTCATTTATTAGAACTAAAGAAGGATAAGGGGCAAAATGTAGATCTCTAAATGAAGATTGTCATAATTATCTAATTATGAGAAGTATCTTTAAAAATGAAATGCCTTTAAAATGAAAACAGATCACCTTCAGTAAGAGGAGGAAAAGACTCCATGCCTCTGATAAAAGCCTCTATAAGCAGATTAATTTAATTAAAGGCCACAAACAAAACCTAAAACCAGTAGACAAGTTCAGTTGTCAGATATTTTTGAGATATCCCTATAATACTAGAGTTCTGGCCTGCAGATTACTAGGACTGTTCCATGCTACTTCATTCCAATTTGTTCTGGGATTTGCCAGATTTAGTTTCTGCACAGGTGAAGTATCAAACCTTTCAGCCTTCTTCAGATATATTAGAGCATTTCAGTTCAAATGCTTAGATTTTGAAGTTGGAAGGACAACCCTTCTAATTTAAAAGTAATTTTTTCCATGCTATCTCATGGAACATTAGATTACAGACTATGAAATATGAGAAATCACAAATCTATGTGTGAAAATGCTTCAATTTGAGTGTTGCTTTAATACTGATTTAGAGAGACAGAGGGAAACTGAGAAGGCAACAGTGGCCTACAGGAGCCTGTTGTGCTCTCAGAGTCACCACACTGAGTTTTCTTGTATTTATTGACTTTATGACTTACCTTAGAACATTTGACACCTATATACCTTTACAACATCTACAGTGTTTGGGAGTGGGCTACAATTTGCTGCCTTTTGGTTTGGTTCAGTTTGGCTTGCCGTATAGTTACCTTAATAACAGATGTCTCCACCCTGGATGGAGGGCTCTGCACTTGTGCTGCTGCTGCCATGTTGGCGATGGTGCTGAGGTGGTTCATCTGGCTCATTGCCATCGTGACAGAGGCTGGAGGTAGGCTCACGGGAATCAGTGGGTGGGGCATCATCATAAAAGGAAGTTCCAACCCTGTTGGGGGGAAAAATAGGGAAATAGGTTTATGCATCTTTTCTTAAGCACTGTCCTCTTTTTCCTCCTGATGGACAATATTCAAGTGACAGGTGACAAGATGGTTCACACTGCAGGAAAAAGCAGCTCTATGTCAGTTTTATTCTGGGAGATGCAGGGGTCAATCACTAGCAACCATGGAGGGTTTCTAGCCACAAGGAGAGGCTATTAGACCTCTTAGTTTGTTCATATCTGTGTAATGTATGATATCATTGCTAAGTAATGGCTATTTATCACAGTTTTTGATATCTGCTGTAAGGTGCCTTAGCAATGCATCATTTTGCCACTGATGCACAGGTTAGCAGTTATTTTAAGTATCAATTTTATTGCACATGTATTTGTTCTTTACTGACTCCACTTCCTCTGCTTAATACTTTAAAGGAAGTATTCCAGTATTCCGCACATCCTTGATTTTTTCATTGCCTATTTATATAAACACAAAAAAAAAAAGACAGGAACTAAAAATTGCTGATGTTAGTGCTGAAAGATGTCAACCCATACCATTTGGCAGGAGGTGGTTCTGTTGAAGAGGGTTGAGAGGATGGCTAACTGGAACATTATGCTGTCCAGGCAAGTTGGGGTGGTTAACAGAGGCCTGTGATCCTTGGGTGGGGGGACACTGAAGTTTTTCTTTATCCCAAGAACCATCACTGCTGCCTGTGGGGAATGAATATATATTATTTGGATGAATGAAGATTCCAAATTTTCAATTTCTGAATTTGGAAGCAAGGCCAGCATTCTAACCTTTTTTTTGCAAGTGGCAATTTATTTATAATTTTCTTTTTTTAATATGTGAGTTGGGGGAAGGTCTTCAGGGTTAGTTAGGGGTTTTTTCCACCCTCTAAAAAAGGTATGTAAGAATAACTTTTTAAAGTCAAGAGGTAGTACACAAGCACTCTAAAGTATTAGAGTCATGCTCATTCACATGAAGTCTGTGTTTTGTGTATATTGCACAAACACTTTCCTCATACTTAGAAAATAAAACTACATACAGCACTTATTAATATGTGAGAGAATATTTTTGCCCGAAAAATGTCTAACAAAAAATGTCCTGTTATGCCGATTAAAATTTTAACTGCAGTTATATTGTGTCCTGTATTTGTGAATAAATAAATGTTCTTTGAAGTAATTAAAATATTAATTTATTGAGGGCACCAACATGCATGCGTATGTGCTTGGCTGATGATTCTGTTTTGTGTATTCAATTTTTATTTTATATTATTTATAAAAATGTAAGGGATTACATTGATTCTTGCAATCTTCTGGTAGTGGAACAGACTAACAGCAAAGAAGAATGGGGACAAACGTACTGAGATGACAGATAATTCATTCATTTGAGAAACACCCTTTTTCTCTATTGCAGACTTCCTCATAAAAAATAACCACATAATTAAATAAGATACAATTAAAGGACAATACAGTACACTCTGTATAAAGAACAATAATGATAAATATCTCATTATTAATTTGTATATTTATACGCAATGAAAAGGTTAAGATCTTCCAAACTGACAAACTATATCATTCTTGGTGTGTACTTACGTATAATGCTGAGATTGAGTGTATGTATGTTTATGCATACACAGTAATCTATACATTCACTGTATGAGTTTATTTACCATACACAATCAATAAACAATGTTTGAATATATTAATAAATATGGATATATGCATGCATTCTCAGCAGTATTAATATACCCATCAGCAATATATGATTGCTTCCTTTTTCATGTAGAGCACAATTTCAACCTCCTGACTTTGAAAATGTCTACTATTTTCATTGGTGAGTCTCTTGATAGGGACTGTAGGATGACATAAGTCAAGATGTATTTGATCTATGTTCAGTTTTTATTTAGCATTATGGATTATAGCAAAGTGCATATTTCTGAATGTTTTTCTACATACATCCTACTCTTTAATGAACAGCAGAGCCTGAAAAACAACAGGAATGACACCACCTCCTTATTTCAGTAGAAAGGGGATAAGCCTATTAGTCTTGACATATTTTAACATCGTTTTCATTGGATGACAAAAGCACAGAAGTTGGTAGAATTCCAATTTAATTTCTCTAGATCTATTAAAAACCTGATTGTAAAAGCTGTACAACATAGTTTATAATGAAAAATACTCCATTATTGCCATGATTTTCTTTCCCTAGTTACTTCAGGAAGACAGTTAAGGCTCAATATAAATTCTAACTCATTAGCTCTATACTGTCTCAATCCCAGTGTAAATTGTTCAGAAGTAGGTAATGAAAATTCAGTCCAAAGTCTCCTGCAATCAAACAAAGCAATTTTATGAAACAATGAAAAGAATCAATTATATTAAATACTTTTATTATTTTATAAGAAATTTTTATAACCTTTATGCAGTGAACATACTTGAGCTGGTAAATACATGGCTCAAATCTCATGACCTCTGCCAAGTAACCTTGTTTTTGTTTGTATTTTGAGAACTAAGACACTCTCAAAAAGCATGAACACACATTTAAATACATAGTAAAGCAGCTAAATCTTATCTGGAAAAAGATTAATTTTCCTTTTAATTTTACGTTCTCTAATTTTCTGCTTTTTACCCTTTTGATGTACATATTTCACTCGCTAACATACAGGCCTACCCCACCCTCCTGTTTTGCTTATCCATTCTGAAGAGTTTATAGCAATCCATTGCAGCACCCCAGCTCTGGAAGTCATCCCACCATGTCTTTGTGCTGGCAACTCTGCCACAGCTTTCCTGCTGCACAATGGCTTCCAGCTCTTCCTGTTTGGTGGCCATGCTGTGTGCATTGCTCTAGATGCATTTCAGCTGGCCTGTTGATCCCACCACCTTTTGGGGGGAGACAAGTAATTCCTACATGACTATTCTTAGGGACTTCTGCAATTTCTAACACATCAATCACATACTTTGCAGTCTTTGCCACCACATGGCGCTCCATTCTTTACCATTAGCAAAACACTGTCTTTCAAACACTGGTGTGTCTCTTCCAGACATCTCTAATGGCTTGATTTTATCCCTTTTCCCCTTTAAATCTAGGTTAAAGCACTTTCAATGAGCCCAAATAACTCCGGTATCTCCTTTGAGCCAAGTGTAGCATCTCTCTTATAGATATGAAGAATACAAATAATACATAAATATATATTAGTAATTATGTGAATATTTGCTAGCATTAAAAGGAAGATGTTTGTATTTTATAGGGCTACTGAATTCCCAGTAATGAGATATTTTCCCTATTTTTATCAGCAAGATCTTCTACAATGCAGTTAATTTCATGTTACATGCTGATATTCGATATGGAGATGGAGTCAATTCTTCTGTGACCCTTCCTAACCTGGTCACAGAATTTTGCAAGGTCAGTCATAGTTTGCCAATTATGGCTCTGCTTATGTGGCTCAGAAATTAGAGCTTTTCTAAATCAGTACTCTTTTCTGCCTCAAAATTACAGTGTCTGCTGTTTTAGCATGATATTGAACACAATAATGATTTGGAAGAGAGAAGACAAGTTTCAGAAAGCCAAAGTATCAAGGCTAGCATTTAGTGACAGTATCCTTAATACTTGTAGTCTGGAATCATCTGTTAAGATTTACTTATATGGAAAATGATTCATAGCGAGAATCCAATCTATAACATTAGAAACCACTTTCAAACTTCCAACTGCAGAGCTCCTGAACACTTTAAGTGAGCAGACACAGATACAAATAGTCTTGGCCTTTCACTTTGTTTTTCTTATGCTAGTTAAACAGAATACATTTCCTCTTAGAGGAAACAGTTATTTCCATTAATGTTATAGCAAAATAAGTGTTATTCCTTAGACACTATTCACTGTCTGCACAACGAAGTGCAAGCTACCAGTTCTGTCACCTTTTACATTTGATTTTGATTTAATGCATACAGTGGTTTCAAAGAGTATTAAAAATCTGTTGCCTTCTTCCTCTTCACTTGTTGCCCTGCTGGAGGCTTATGTTGTTCCAGTTTCCATCAGTGGTTGTCAAGTCTTTGTAATAGGATTAAAAGCTTGGACACCTGATATCCCTGGGTGCTGCAGTTCACCCTCATAAAAGCTGTTTGCTTTAAATTGAGAGAAAATCAGTTTTTAGTGGCATAATTAATTAAATTATGCAAAGTGTTCCAGATTCAGCATAACACTTTCTGAAGCAGCAATTGGAAGCTCTACATTGCATTCAAACAGCATTTCAATTGATGCTGCACTAGGCTGACCATAGAGTACCATTTTCAAGGCTTTCAAGCACAAGGGATCCAATTTTGAAATGCAAATGCTTGATGTTGAGTGCTCAAACCCCATACATATGTACTTGAATAGGCAATTTGGTAGCCAACTACGTTTCATATGTGATAGTGCTAATACAGACACTCAAAAAATTTAAATGAAGTTCCAAATCTAAGTACACACGCTTAAAAACCAGGCTCATAGCATCTCACATTTTCTCATGATGGACAACTCGATGGAACAAGAATGACAATACTTTTTCACAATTTAAAAGGTAGAGTACAGAATCCATTGCTTTCCTCGTCACCAATATTTTGGCACATATTTTCCATAATGTGAGTTACCTTCTCCCATAATCAGCAGTTACACAACAAACCATTATTTGTACACTGAAGTGGGTCTGTAAAAGCCTGATGCCTGGATTATTTGTATTCATTAGTAGCACAATTAGGTAGCTAAGGATGGTAATAATAAATTGAAACAATTCTGGACTAGAAGGTAATGCAGCCAAGAAAAAGAAAATGAAGCAGAAAACTAGTGTACAATGTCAGCCCCGCAAACAAACCCTGATCTAAATGTACCAGGTTCATTTTTATAATCATTACTCTTATTTGCAGACTCCTTTTCCTTTTTTCATTCTGACCCATTAGGATTCAGTTTGCTTAAATTTCTGTTTCCACAATGTGAGCTGAGGAGTTTGTTTCCTGTGATAGTCAACAGGGATCCAGCCAAAAGGTCCTGGAGAGCTTCTGAGCTCACTTTGTGGGAGATAGGCCTATCTTGGGTCACCTAAATCTGCAGCTGCTGACTCCAAAGACTACACTGACCCCTCTCCTGGACTCAGCTCAATGCTCTAAACACACAACTCCTGAGATGGCCAAAAGAATTTGAATCATGTCTTATAGGGTTGGTGAGTACCACACAGCACTTGCAGGAGACCTCAAGGCTATCCAGAGGTGTATCAGGCAGGTCACTCGAGGGTATCTAAGGTAGTAGCATGTATCTATGCCTAGGCAACTAAGTCAAACTGTTTTTGATTATAGGTGGTTTTTAGAAATTGAAATTAAACTATCTGTCAGGCCCTTGGGTCTTCCCTTTCCTTTCATGTGGAAAACTTGATATTTTATGGAATTCCTGAGAACAATTCAAACATGCCTGTAAGCAAGTGAATCCCAGCACTGACTCAGGGATAGTTTCAGGAACCATTATATACACAAGCAATATCACATAGCAAAAGCACAGAAGAGTCTGATTTCCCACTAACAACTCATACCACATTTTTGTTTGGTGTTTTTTTTTGGTGTGCTACTGATCTCCTTTTAGTCTCCTAATCTTTCTGTTATCTTCTCTGTTTGCTGAAACAATTTGTATCTCAGCAACAATTACCAAACAAAGCATCAGTATCAGCTGTGTTGGCTCATTTTTCTGAAGTGGACTATTCACGATCTAGGCTATTTATGTCCACTGGAAAATATGCATAATCAGCTTGCTAAAAATTGGTAATCTTAGCCTCCTGACAGTGAGGAAACCATTTTGTAAACTGCCCAAATCAAATAGTGCTGCTTTAGTCTTTGAATTGTTGTAAATTTGTGATTTGATTTCTATCTAATTCAGTTTCCTAAAATCAGATGTACAATTCATCTGCAATATTTGAGTGCTGTGAGACTGTATAAAGGATGCATGTCTACAGATAAAGGCATTTTTTAAGGTCTCTATGTTGCTGTTACACCATTAAAGAAAAAAAAAATCCTTTGTCATTTGTAAACAGTAGCTGTAATATGTTTGATAGTTGGATTGCTACCTCTTCTGAGACCACAAAGTGATCAGGAGATAAAGTACTATGACATGGAAAAATAAATTTCTCAAGTCTTCTCTGTAACCCTTTATTATTTGTCTTTACATAAGAATTTTTCTTTCTTTTCTACCCCCTCAAATTTTTGCATTGTTTTGGGGTTTTTTGGTTATAAAATCATGTTTATGCTCTTAAATAGCCCATGAGCAATGTGAGCTCTTAATTAAAAGTGTTCATAATTTTCTCTAAAATAGTAAGCTGATGGGTCTGGTATTTGTAGTACTGCTACCATCATGACAGATTATATACATGTGCAGTAGCAAATTATATAAAAAAAAGGAACAATAACACACACACAAACAAACAAAAAACAAAACCCCAAATATTTTCTTACAGAAATATATGAAGAAGCCAAAAGAAGCTATGGAATGACATATTGTTTGTACTTTGCTTACAAAAGTAGTAATCTGAGAAACAGTAGCCTCAGTCATGTAGATTGCTTCATTCACTGTTTTAATTTTATTGCACATTTGTTTTGTGGCAATGGCAAAGAAATTATAACTGCACTTTGCACCCTAAGCCGAATTTGCACCCACTTTACTTTTCTCATATTTATATTCTGATAATAAAAACTGTAGTAGAAATTACTAATTCCAGGAAATAAGATTGAATTCTAAATGCTGAATACCAGAGTATAGGCTTAATCATTAATCAGGAATACTGAATTTATATAAGTTAATAAATGAAAGAATTTTTTTACAGTTACAATGAATCCCATAGAATATAGATATTTTATACTAATCCTTCATTATTTCACAAAAAAAGATTAACAGAGGAAAAGCTTTTTAAAATTCAATTTAATGAATAATGAAACTGCCCAAGACAACTGAAAGCTCAGCAACTCAGTTACAGGCTGTGTGACATTTACCTAAAAATAGATTTTCCATTTGTCTCCTTTTACTAATACCTAACTTGTGCTAATTTCATAGATAAAAACCAGTTTATTTTTATGGTTATATGATCTTAAAAGATAACAATGCAATTTTAGATATGCAAAAATAAATTTGTGACATCATCGAGAAATAAAAAATCAGATGTGTTGTATGCACTGTGTTCAGGAAAATAAAAACTGGACTCCATTTTCCTGTCAGGTACACCTGGTTAAATAGGTTAACTTCAGACCAGAAAGCTGCAAGTACAGCTAGTCTCTTGAGGCAGTTTTTAAAATATAAAGACTAATGAACCATCAGAAGTCAACCAAAAACCACCAAAAAATACATTTTCCTTACCTCTCAACACAATGAACATCACAAAGTATTTTGCAAACATCTAGATTACATGGTATTTTCTTTTGTATAAAGATTGCCCATACAATAGATAATTAATATATTACTAAATGTAGTCACTGCATGTAATTGTGGATACAAATGCTTTCTGTATGCTTAAGGAACAGGTAAAAGCGCATATTCCCGGCTGAGTAGTCTGTAAGAACATGTTCAGAACATCTTCTGAAAAATATGGGTTTAAGTTCTTTCAGTGTAAGATCCTGTTACTTCAATTTATAAAGAAGCATCCTCATTCAATTTGTTGCTCTGTATAATCAGTATAACAGTATAATAGGCTTCCTTTTTAGTACAGTGGAAACTACAACAGACAGGTCCAGAAACTTGTCCAAGGTGAAAGACACAAGTTTGAGCTTCTGAGTGATTCATGCCTACAAGTAAGTGCTTAAGCTATCCTGAAATATGGATTTGGATGAGATTTCATGATTACTATCTATGCTGGTCTGATACAGGCAATTCCTCAGTTGGTGTGGACCCTGATTTTTGATCCTTATTACTCCTAGTCTGAGTTTTACAGCCTCTAATTCTATCAGCAGTGCTCAGAAACAAGAAAAGTAAACCAAAGCAGTGTATCATGTATGTACTTAGTAACTTGTCTTCTCCCTTCTCTTTCTCTTTAAAAAAAATACTCAAAAAGTTTTGAAAAATAATAACTTAATTGCTGCCCCTTTAAGTCCAGATGAAAAGTCCTGCAGATTTTCAGGATATCTAACTATGGCTGACAGTTCTGTATAAACCATAAACTAAAGAAAAACAAATACAAAAAAATCTTCAGTCAATATACAGAAGTGCAAAAATTAATTGCATAGACAAAATGCAAGAAGTCAGAACACCAAGCTTCCTAATGTCTTCTAGTAGATAGACATAATTGTTAGCTAGTCCACACTTTGCCCCACCTGTTTCAGCTGTGTTACATTATGAAAAAATATGAGAAGAAAGATACATTGGTCTTGAAAGCACCAAAATTAAAAGCAAGAAGGCCTCTGTAAAATCATATTCGATCTATTCCAAAGAATATGCACCGGGGATGAAAATGCAAAGCAGGAAGGTTGACATATTACAGGGAATCAAGTTTATTGATGATTTTTTTCTAAAAATTGCTGAACTAAAGAGGAATATTTCGATTTCCAGCAGAAATGCTGCACAAACTCTTAACAGTACGCTGGCTCTAAAAGGTTTCACACAGAATGCCTTCTTGAACATAATTTTTCAGATTTTTATGCACTGTAATTTTTTAGTCATTTTCTTAGGAAGAAAGAAGAAAGGCTAAATTATCAAAAATCAGTCCTTATTAATCAACAGATTAATATCCAGTCTTAAGCAAAGTTGATTGCAAGGTCTCATAGCAATTGCATCCCTATGCTCTCTGGGAAAACAGCTGCACGTTGGCTGTATGAAACCCCACCAACCAGCTGCAGCAAGTTTCAGGAACTCTCCAGAGCACATGTCTGTCTTTCCCATTCAGGGAAAAAGAGACTTATGTTTGCCCAGATATTGGCTTGATGAGCAGCATGGGGCTGGACACAAACGTTTCTGAATCGATGCTGTCTCTCTTCCACACTAGAAAACTGCTGTGGAAAAGCCAAAAGGCTGCACAAGCTCTGAGGCTCACAGAGCTATTTCCCCCTCCTCTGGGAAGCAGGTCCTACCTCAAAGCTTTTAGAGGAATTCTCTTACTTTTGAGTTGCCTGTACAGCTTTGATTTAGTTCTCTCATGGCCTTTCTGATATAGTCTCTAATTCTTAGGTCTTATACATTCCTTATGTAAATTTTCAGCATGTAATAGGCTCAGGTTTTAAAGAAATCCATCAGGGATGATGATGATGATGATTATTATTATTATTATTATTACTACTATGATTTTTATTCTCATTAAAAAATTCATTTTTCTAACTTTTATCTGCACAACTTCACTACTTTAATGTTATTTGAACACATGGGTATCTATCTGTATCTGCACACCTTTACCTTTACATCACACACACACACAAACGAAATGTGTAAATACATAAATGATACAACAAATTGTGAATTAGAGTTTTACTAAAAAATATGTTCCTTTCACATACTTGGGTTTGTAAATGGAGTATATTTGCCCACCAGCTCAAAATCTAGTATGTTCAGCCTAAAAAACAGAATCATAATGTGTTTCCTTTGATGAAGAACACCTCGTATGTTATCTTGTGTTTGGCGCCGAGTGAGAACCATTATTACATCTCAGCTGTTTTTCAGCACTTCAGTATGCTACAGTAACTTCGTTGTACACTTAAGTCTTTAGGTTTTTTTCTGTAGTTCCATGTCCAAGACAGATGATCATACCATTTTGTTACTTAAAGGAGGAAATCTTACCTAAGAGTTTATGGATCGCGAATCTTGTTTAGGACTGCTGAAACTGTTTCTGCACATTATTTATTGTTTTCTCAGGAGGACAATGAAAAAAATCACAATGAGTATGACTAGTAATAACAGCAGTAGTAATAATATGTGACAGTTAGAGCAAGTGGACGCTCCTGGCCCCAAAGGGCTTATAGTGTGAAAATACTGAAAGTAACAAGTACATATACACAGACAGCAAGCTACAAGGAGCTTCCCTCAGTGAGAAAGATCTACATATAATTGCATATCTGTTTTAATTGCTTCTCACAATTGGTGTTGTTTATGCAAAAAGGATCATTTTTTCTGTGAGATTTAGTCTACCACCATTCTCTATTTATGTACTGATACCCTACTCTACCCAGAACTGCTGCTGGTTTTTCTGACTGAAGCCTTACAAAAATGATCAAAGGTAAAATCTTCACACAAAGGCAGCTAAAAGTATGAAATTGGATTAAGAGGGTAGGAATGTGAAAGTGATACTTCTTAAACAGCAAATTTCTCAAATATTTCCTTGGATTTTTGTGATCTGGGGGGAGAAGAGGGTGTTTCTAATTTATTTTGGTATTTTTGTTTCCTTTTTAAAATGAAACCACTATCTTAAAATTATTTAACACAAAATATTTATTTACTTCAAAAAATGTCTGGATCACTGTTACCTATAACCATCTCTAATGGCAAAAATTTTCACCTAATGTGGAAGAGACAAAAGAGACAAGCCAGTGTTTGACAAAAAAGTCTACTGTTATTAAATGATAGCATGTTATGAAAATTTATTCAATATTGGCTTTACAGTTGTGTTTAGGTTTTTGTTTGGTTTTTTGGTTTTTTGGTTTTTTTTTCTATAACAGTTTTAGGACAAGGAAGTTCACCTAAGCTATTATACCAAGATTTAGTACTCTGAACTTTACCAAGCCCACATGAATCTTATTCATTGTAGTCATTCTTGTATCTTATATCAAACTGATTTGTGAAGAATGCACACACTTTTTCAGTGTACTTTAAACAATATCTTTAACTGTGTCTTAGCAGTTTTTAATTTTTTTTTAAAAAATATTCCTACCAAGGTATTTACATCCAGATCTCACTTAGTAAAAATCAGAATGTTGCACTCTTTCAATGTTAAGAAAAAAGATGTAAACACACATCTTACTATGTATCCTAGCTCCATCAATCTTTCTTCATGATCAATAATTCATCTGATCAGAGATGAGGGCAGTTACATAACAGAAGAGACAATAGGTAGCCAAAATGTACTTTTTCTTCACCCTGCCCTGACTCAGTTAGTGACAGTGTTCTCCAGGTCAGAACTGTGGGTACATTTTGAGAAAGGTAACCTCTGTTCCCAAGCCTCATGCTTTCTGACAAGTTTTGACCAGTGTATAACTGATGACTATTATGTAATAACAAGGTGGGCCAGATGCCTTCTCAGCAAACTGTGTTCAGTCCTCTGCACACCCAGTGGATAAAGACGTTTCTGTGTTAAGTCCATCAGACTTAAGCCCTACAAACAAGACGATACATTAGCAATTCACATTGATCAGCTCTTTATAGAATGATAAAATCAATGAATGATTTGGGTTGGAAGGGACCTTAAAGATCATGCAGTTCCACACCCATGCCATGGTGGAGGGGGCTGTATCAGCTATTTGTAGGTTATCACTCACCCTAAGTTTCTCAAAACAAATACACCCCAGCTGGAGATGCGGATTCCACTATGGTGGCCAAGAACCTGAAAGTTGCTTGAAATTTTTCTACTACTGGATCTAGCAATGTGTTTTATGCTGCTTCAAACAAACAAACAAGCAAACATGTTACTTTTGTATTTAAAACTATTTAGGCTTAGACCTTGAATTAAAGTATTGTACAATAGTGGAAGTTTTTCAGATGCTTCAGGAAAAATTATGCAAATTTTTTTTCAAATTCCAAAACATTTTTTATTCTGATTTAAGATTTTTGTTTCTTTAAAATGCAAGCGAACATTTTTTCAGAAACTTTGTTTTTCCAAACAATCTCTCTAGCGTACAGTCAATATAGATTTCCAACAAAAATAAAAATCTGCATTTCTCACTTTTAAATCATCAAGACATGAATGCACAGACAAATCACTAACAGATAACAATTATCCTAGAATTCAAATTTGGCCTAGAGGGCAGAAGAAGTTAGAGTGGTATTCCTAGGAGTGGAATTACAAGTAGAAGCACCTGATACTTGGCATAAAAATTTGGTATGCAGCTTATATGCCCCTCAAGATATATAATACATAATTCCACAATTATATTCTAAAACAGGAAAACATCTACAAATAATTTTAAAATATCTTTCCCTTTAAAAGATTAAGATTGAAATTCTGCTTCCATTGAAGTGAGTGAGACTCGATAAAGGCTAAAATTTCATTCTGGTTGCTTTGATGTACCAGTCTGAGCACAGCTGAGTGCAAAGATACAAGTCCTAATTCAAAGCAGTGCCTAGGAATGTTAGCCATAGGATGTATAAATGCTAAAAACTGGATAAAATGTTTCTTATCTTGTGTTTAATCTTTCAAGGGTTAAAATATGTTACTTAAATATGAGATATATGATAAGTGAATATTTGTCCTGTAAAGTGATTCACCAGAAAGAAAATTTAAATATCAAGACTACCCTTAGTTTCCACAGGGATTTCTGCGCAGTCTTCAGGATTGACACTGTGTTAAAGTATTAGTACAATTTTTCAAGCAGATTAGTCTGAACACAATGCTTTGAAAAATTTAAAAAAGAGAACAGATAGCAAATGTCACTTCTTTAGTAGCTACAAAATGCAAACTCCAAGTGTTTTAACCTAATGAATAAATGAGTTTGTCCTTTATGTATAAAATATAGTTTGTGTTTGTTGCACAAGTTTTTTAATAATAGATGAATTTTAGGTTTGCTTCAACATATTCAATACAGTGTGATTAATTTGGTTTTTCAAAAATGCAAACTAGACATTACTATATTACTCTGCAAAATGCACAGCTTGCAACATTATTGTCTCTGTGGGATCTTAAATTGAATTGTAAAATGTGTCTTATTTCCAGTTTGATTTATGTAAGAAATTTCAGTGGATAATGCCCTTTTTGAAGTTTCACTGCTTTCTCCAAAGAAAAAATACATAACTAAAAATCATGACATAGCTTATTATAAATCACAGTGAAGTTTTATCCTTACTTAATGTTCCACTTAAAAATCATATACTGATGCTACATATTAGATTCAATTCAGTGAATTAACTTTTTTTGAAGCTTTATATTATGACAGATTATATAACGCGTTTTTGACATGTTCTGTGATTTTATTGCGATATTCTAAGTAATTACCAAATCTCTTTTTCTCTAAAAAAGCTTTCCTGTGCCCTGAGAATTAATCTATGATACCATTTAACTTGGCTTTTTGAAGTAAATATCACTAGATAAAAAGCCAGCTGGTTCTGAATAATGGGATACTTGAATGAATGTATTAGTGTTTGAAAATGAGAGTACAAATCTTTTAAAAAGATTAATTTCCATAAGAAAGATAGCTCACAGATCTACAAAAGAATAAATTCAAAACATAATAAACTGGCAGAAAGAGAGGTAGATTAAAGTAAAGGCAGCAGCACCTTGTTATTGCAGCTGTTGTATGGCAGTGATTCTGTATCAATTACAACATTTGGTAAGTATGGGCAGCCTCTTCAAAGGCTTCAGTATAAAGCTTGAACCTGGAATACACAGTATACCCTATGTAATAACTTGAGTGATTAATTTTTTTTTCTTAACAGGACATAACTTTTGTTCCTAACAATTGAGTCTCTGGGAAATGTTACAAAGATGCTTCTGACTTTAATGGGAATAGCTAACATCAGTTTTGTTTTTTTTTTTATTAAAGATTTGGATATGAATTTATCTTTATCATGGAAAGAGCTTGGCTTTATCACCACACACAAATGCTGACATCAGCATGTAAGCTGACTTTTGTTGTCCTATGGACTTTATTTTCAATATCCTGTTTCAAAATATGTTTCCTTGAATGGGTCTAGGATTCTGTGCACACAATTGCTCTGGCTAAATATTAATGAAACAAAGTTTGCTGATGCCACTAAATACTGCAAGTTTGCATAAACAAATGCTGAGCCTCAAAGAATTAAATCATACTGGGACAAACTTTAAAGTATGTGGGACATTTGTTTGTTTTTCTGACTATGGGATTAATCCAGTTTCCATCGGACCTACATCAAGTTTTTCACTGGTAAGGTGGAAGCCAGTTTGCTCTTAGTAACCTATTCTGGGCAATCTAGTGATTTTCTCCAGAAACAGTATCCTCAAAGGATGCTATAAAGCACTGTATTAGTAAAGTGCAGGCAATTACATCTGCCAAATCCAAAAAACAAACAGCAAGACTTTCCTCTATGGGAACAGATATCAAGTGCTGAAAATGCTAGTACCAATATCATTTAGGCAACAGGAGTTAAATGCTTCAGAATGTCCTTTTCTTGCAAAACTGCTGGAGAACAGGTTTCCCAGACCTGCGTGTTTGGGCCATACCAGTGCAGCTGCAGGAGAGTAGCAAGTTTCTAAATAAGCTGAGTAGGCATTTGAAACACAATTGCAGAAACTTCTGTCTTAGTCAGACTCAGACAGATGTTCAAGCAATCAGAACCAGGTATTCTAGGGTCATCTTAATGACACAAATTAATTACTTCCTCCAAGGCATAGAAGTATTAAAACCAAAAGAAAATATTTGAATATTGAAAGATATTTCTTTTTCTATCCTGACTTGTTCTCTGTGGAAGCTGAATCATAGTTGTTGTTGAAACCCAGAAAAATTAATAATGGCCTGAGGGCAGACTCTCCGATATTTTTGGTTAAAATTTTAGATAAAAATTTTACAAAATTTTAACAGTGGTCACTGATGAGACAGTCTATAACTAAACTGTGCTATGTACAAAAACTTGCATAATTCTTACATATATATTTAAAAGACAAATTTCAACATACTTTTTAAATGCATCCTAACAGAAAAGTTACAGGGAACATTGCAATTTAAATTACATTTGTATCATAGAAGTTGCAAAAATACTCAGAACTGGACTGAAATACCTAATCCTGAACTTCCATTTTGTTCTGGTATTTTTTTCAGCTCAATTTAGCATATTTTGGTTTATATCTATGTTTATGGATTTATTAGATATATAATATACATTTTTGATATGTGTATGCTTTATATAAAGCACTATAAAACATTTCTAATTTCAATGCTTTCAAATTACCATATTTCAAGATTTCTTTTGCATTCCATATTTTTTAATTTTCTGATTTCACTGACAAGTGAAATGAATGCAGATCCTGAAATGGTGACATTTCACATGAAGTGACTATAATCAGACACTGATGCAGACAACAAATGACCCACTCATATGAATACTATTCAAAATAATGGTTGCAAAATGGGAGTGAAAGCAGACATTTGGTATAAGGTCACATGATCAAAGGTAATAATTAGTTAACAATTAGAGTTAATAGTTAGTCCCTGACAGTTGAGCCCAAACAAGTGGCCATGTTGAACAACAGAACCTGTTACCCTAAACTTCAGCTATGCCAAGAACACTGCATGGTCAGCAGAGCCCCATAAGGAACGAATTATTAAGCCATGATGACTCACAGATTTTATTTCAGACACTCATCCCTCTTGTCAGAGACCATTAGAGAAATATTCTACTGCATATGCAAACACACAGGACACTTGTGTGCACTATAAATGTCAACTATAGCATGCTTTCTGTACTATACAGTTACATTGCAAGGCACAGAAACGTGTGCTGCCCTGCCAGAGAACGGCAAACTTCAGTGAAAGAAGAACCAAGTCAAAAGACTAGAATTAGATCTGTGCAGCAGCTGCAATGACTCATCTCAAAGATCATGCTTTCCTCCATTATTTTAATTCGCTAAGTCAAATAAACTGCCAGACTCCCTTGTACACTTTGAGAACACTGCAGACCTCCACACAGGAATGAGCCTTCAGTGACTAAGAATAATTTGAACCAAGTAAATGAAAGTAAAAACAAATCAAGGAAGCATTTCAAGATTAAGGCAAATGTCTATTGCAATACAACTGAAAGGACTTTAAGCACTACAAATAATTCATTTTAGAATTCAGTGACATTTGCTAGTCTTTGTTAAAACTGTCTGCAAAATGTTTACAGCAATTTTCTGAAAGCAACTCCAGATTCTTTTTTAATCATTCTACTTCAGGAAAGCTGCTTTTAGTTAAAATACAAAAATCGTAGTTACAAGGTTTCTGCAAACATAACTGCCATTCCATTAAGGAAATGGCACAGCAAACAGTAAATAGTGGCCCCAAGGGAAATGTAAGTATTGATTTTATTACTATGTTGGTTGGGTTGTATTTGCAATTGTCAACTCTAATTTTAGGCTATGCATTAAATATCCTTATAACAGCTTAAGGAAAAGAGCAAATATTAATTAGAACATATTGATAATGTTTTTATAAGTCTTAGATTTAGTGCTTACCAAGCATATGTTTTGAAAACATACAAACCTACTTCTTGCTTGTAAACGTAGTTAATAAATGAACAGGCAGAAACTATAATTACATGGATTATATGATACTTTTTTGCATCAAGGCATCTACGAGATGCAATTACTTTAAAATTAAATTGAAATGCAGATATTTCTTACTGCACATGGCTATGCTATCGCAAAATAAGATTGAAGGACCTGATGAAATAAAAAATTATAAATATAGAGATAGACTATGACTTTCATCCCAGCAGTAGTTTTTTGATAGTCAGATTCCTATTCACCGGCACAGATGCCTGCTACACACAGAAACTGCAGAACAGGTTATATTTGCAGTACTACTAAAGGTAATTCATGTCCTCTTTTTCCTAGTCCTTAATTAATTTAAAACAGTACTTATATAAAACCAAACTTATACATTATCACTTGTTCCTTATAATATGCCCATGCCCTTAACTTGCAAAAGACTCATGACTCACTTTGGTATTATACTGCAAAAAGCAGCAGACAGATTAAAGTAACCAACAGAAAATAAAGGTTTAAAGCTGCTTCTTCAAAGTTGCACAATCTTCCTACATGAAATGACATATGCTAAGTATGTGGTGATGGTAATTTCAAACAATGCAAGACTGATTGGACAATTCACAGGAAAAGGATTTCCTACCCATATGTACTTCACATTTCAGTTTACAGTATGACTTGCACAAAAGGTACATTATAAGTGTCAGCTGAGGTAGCCAACACTTCAGAAAAATCAATTCCTCATAAATTTCTTACTTAATGTGTTTAATATCTAAAGGTAGCTAAAATCAACTGTTTGTGCCACAGAGTGTTGTCAACTCTTGAAATTGTATCACCAATCCTGATATCATTCATACTTCTTAAAAATCTCTGCTACAAATACATGGTGATTTTAACATCTCAGTTTATATTAAAGAAAAATTCCTGTTTCTTGCAGTAGTGTGAAGTAATATCCCAAATGAGGTGGACGTCCCTGTGACTGGGTGAGCATTACCATTACCTGGGGACATCTCCCCAGGCATGACCACATTTCCAGCCCTGTAAGGGAACTCAGGATTTTGGGCTGTAGCTGGACATTTGCCCTGGGTTAATGGGTTAATCTAAACACTCTGTTGACTAAGTTCTACATTGCTGTGAATCTTTGTTCTAAGCCTTAAAAAAGCAGATTATAAGCACATCAATGTCAATACATTATTTTTCATGCAAATGGCTTGCAACAGTTCTCCACCTATCCCAGAATCTATACATACTATACAAACATAATGCCACATCTGGGGAGGGGTTGACAGGTTTCTCCTGTTCTCTTGACAGAGGAAATGAAGACCTCAATGATTTTTTTTTTCCTGCCCTTACCCACACTACCTGTGTGGAGCATGCATAGGGACAGATTTGCTTCATGGGATGCAGAAAGGGCGTATCTTTGTGGCTCACTGCGCCCTTCTATCGCACCCAGAAAGTGCCAAGCTCACAAGGTACCAACACACTGTTCCTCACCTAAGCAGAGCCTCTTGTAGAGCTGGTCTGGGAGCTGGATAAGAAAAGGCTTTCCATATGTATCCTCTGCAGATTATACAACTTAATAGCCTCTGCAGAAGCCTGAAGGTGAATAAGCTGGAGTATGTTATGTTTGGCATGTACCAATGCATGCAGATGTATAAAAGTTCAAGGACTACATTTGTTATGAGTGTATTTATACTTTCTTTCCTCCCAGGGGACACCAAGATCTTAGTTTATTAAAGTCTAAATAACACTTAGGTGGTGCAGAGTAGATTGTTCGTGGTCACCTGATAAAAATAAACTTCCTTATTCATACTGGTTACTAAAATCTGTGGCTATTGATTTCACTGAGCAGTTATGTATATTATACAGCTGTATCTTTGCTACCAGATATTTAAAGTAGACATAGAAATACACAAATAAAACAATAAACCTAAGTTACAGGGTTTATTTCATGAGTTATACATTTTCTGCCACGGGCTTCAGTAATATAAGTATAAAATGTCTGTAGGAAAAATGAAATGGGAGCTTCTAACTGTGTATATCAGACTGCAATGAGCCCTGGTTTAGCTATTTTACACAGTGGATTTTATACTTCAAGCAAATGTAATGTTCTTAATATAATAATTTCTCAGTGCACACATAATAATCAATACCCACAGTGCCAGGACAGGCACTGGAATATGGATAAAATTGTTCATCTCAACATTATTTCAATTTTTTTTTTAAAAAAAATTGCTTCTGTAAATGATGACATTATATGACTATTTGAAATTCTTAGTAAAGAAATCTTGTTTCTGTTATTATTGTCTAACAAGACCACAATGTTGCATCATTTAACAGGCCTGAGAAGGCAGGCAACAGAAAAAAAAACAAAACATCCCTTTGATTACAAACCTCATTGTGTATTAAGCAAGCAAACAGATGTAACTTCATGTTTAGCAATAGTAACTGTATACTGTTTCCCAAAGACAAATTCACTGTACCTGTTTCAATCATGCCAGATGTTATTACCAGTATTTATTCTTGTTAAAAATTTGAATTATAGCAGGAGAGACTGTAATTTTCTTTTTTATGTCAGAATACGTATATATATAACAAGAAGAAAGGTAAGCAAATGTCAGTGTTATTTGAACCAAAGGGAAAAGAAAAGAAATAAAGAAACCAGCATTTGATTTTATTAAAGTAGCATTAACAAAGTCACTGACAATTTCAAACAGGGTTTGTTTTTTACATACTCAGAAATAAAAGTGATTACTCTCAGAGAAATCTCTGTTGTGGTGATGAGGACTGCATTGCCCCTGAAAGCTTCAAATCTTCCCCTGCACACTCTGACAAAAGTTCAGGGGTGATCTGCTGCTCAGAGACACGTTCTACCTCTGCTAATACAAGTTTCTGCTGGTACAAGATAGCGTTGACGAGACTGCTAGTTTTCTCCCAGGGAGACTGGGTTATGTTCCTGGAAGCAGCTGAAATTAGAGGGAGTTCTTCATTTTAGTGAGGAGGTTAAAGTATTCCAAAATACACATCGCCCAACTCACAGGAATTTGGAATGTGTTGCACAAATAGCTCTAGCTGGTGACATTTTCTAAGGCTAAACAAGCTGCTGGGAAAAACGGTTTGTGTTGAGTCTTAGAATTACTAGTAAATCAAACAACATCAGAAGTTCACTACTTGATTAACACAAGGTCCTACAAGGAAGTTTAAAAATAATACTCCTAATTTTATTTCAGCATATAAATTGATTACCCTGAATGTGTTTGAAAACGTAGAAATCAGAAGGGTTTCATACACAAACCTTCTGAAAGAAACTCCGAGTTTCTCTTCCGTGAACTGGTTTCTCATACCACAGATGGTAGCCCAGGAGGGGAAATGAGTTCTGCAGACTCACCACCCACCGGTAGGGGAAGGGAGGGAGCAGACACTGAGGCTAGTTTTGACCCTACCCCCCAGAATACCAAACAGAATTGCTTCAAGTCACAATTTCCTTCTTATGCTGCTCCCAGGGCAGCATGCAATTATGTACTGCAACTGGCTTAGGGCAGGCTGGGTCCACAATTAGTCCCTTGACCTTGCTGAGACTAACAGTGTGAGTAAGGTGAGCATGACATATCTCTCTCTCTCAAAAATCTCAATTATTTTATGTAACTAATGTAACAGTAATTTCCCTGCATCTTAAAGAAATTGCTCACTAACATAAAAAGAGACTTGCCTATAAACTCAACTAAAAGGTCAAAATGATAGTTTTAATTCAAAGTTTCCATAGCTTTCTCAATAAAATGAGTATGAATATAGATTGTCGCTTTATTTCTACTTTCCATTAAAAAGCATAGGATTTTCTTCTACTTTCTGTAATAGGTTTATTAGTTATAGCTCTATTACAACAATACTGAAGGAAGTTCCATTCAGATCATAGACAATTATCTGTGATAAAGCTCATGGCAGAAACTGTAGATGGAATAAATGCTGACATGGGTACATTAATGCACATGCCACTCACATCGTGTCAGGTACAGCTACCCCTTAGGTTTGAAGATACAAATGCTCCTTTCAGCACTTTGGCATATCTCAAGTAATTAGAAGCCATCTGCTGAAATCTTCTACATTCAGTCTCAAACAGCCATCTTGAAATGGTTCGGGCTTTATGTCATGCTGGAGGGCATACCTTTCCCTCCATGCTCAGGCTGAAAGAGGCCTCAGACAGTGAGTAAGAATGAGATCATACAGCGAAAAAAAACACTGCCAGAGTCTGACCTCGGCTGTCCAATTAATTGTCAGTGAGTTAAAACAATGCAAACTCATTAAACAAACAAATACAAATACAAACTACTAAATTAAAGATGAAATGTGGGTCAGTTTGGGACCCAATCATTAATTAAATAATCCATAATAGCCAATTAAAATAGAATATCAGGAAGAACTGAGGCAGGGAGAGATGGCTGAGTTAACCACAGAGTGAGCAGAATGTGTTTCTTCTCATCTTGTAGCCAAGATGCAACATACATCTACTGCATACAAGTAATGGGCACAGAAGCTGGTATCCATGGTTGCAGAGGAAGACTTTTCAGGGCAACATTAAAATATCACAGCAAACAGAACCCCATGAAAAGTCACTATTTTTATCTTCCAGTCAGAGAAGCCCCGTGAGTGGGGTTGCAACCTTTCTGTAACACCTGCTTTACACACAGTAGAAAAAAAAAATTATTATTCCTTTACATCTAAAAGGTCACATAATGAGACAGACATAAAGAATAAAGCATGCCACAGTATATGCTTTGAATGATTAATCATACTGAGCTCTAAACCCATCATAAGCATGTGATCACAGCTCAGTGATATTTGCTGTTAAGATGTATAGATATGATACAGTGAGGGAGTTACCATGGAATAGTAGCATACAATAAATACTAAATGGAGAAAATACCCAATCATAAAGTTGAAGAACATTTCTGAGTGCACGATATTAATGGAGATCAAGAAGGCAACTAACCCATGTGTAATACATGAGTAGTGAGAAGTAACCTCCAGAACTTCCATGTAAATCAGTTAGTTATATAGCACACTGGGTCAAGGTTTAGTGAAGCAACTTCTCAAAACCATAAAAATCACTTATTGGAACAGCTGACTCTACAGCATGTATGATGAGAAGATGCTTTTTAGTAATCCTGAGTAATTAAAGGTGTTGCTTTGGCCAGTGACTGTAGTTGGCTTATCAAGAGCAGTCACAGCAATATAATTTAGACAGCTCTAACAAGACAGGTGTCATAGTGGCCTTAAAAAAGCAGATTATAAAGTCCCTGAATCTACTTCATTTCAAAGGGCAAAGCTAGTCATGAAAGTCTCATACAGTATAGACTCCTTTCCACATCATCTCTGTTACGCTGAGCACAATGAAAAGTGGAGTCAATGCACAGATATGCTTCAGAACCTGATCTCCCACACAGCTTTGATTAAGAATGTAAGCATGTATACTGCTAATATCAACATACAGGTTATATTTACAGGTTATTTAGCATAATCGAAAATGAAAATATTCAAGACTATGCCAGCTATTTTTTAGTTAAAATGAAGCAAATATATCAGTTCAGGAATATAAAAGAGTACAAATACTCTTTCAGAAATTCACACAAAAATTTTGTATATTGTTTTGAGGGTATATTGCTCAGAAATAAAGAATATTAGAAAAATAATTTGAGGGATTTTGCAAACGGCTGTTGTGTGAAATTAACTTTTTACAAGACAGTTTATGATTGCAAAGAACTCTATCAAGTTTTCAAAATTTAACACAATTATCTGAACATCCTTAGTCTATGCAGCTTTGCACTAATATCCTTGAGTATAAATCCTCCAAGCATGTTATTCTTCACTTGCTCAATGCAAGTTTCTTAACTACCCAGAACCCGACAACAAGTGCACTTTTCCTTGTTCAAATCACTGCAGTCATACTCCAACAGTGCTCATGGTAAAATTATTTTTGGCTGACGAACCAGCAAAACTCACCTATCTATTAATCAATTAGTATGTCAGATTGAAGCTGTACTACAATACTATTTTGTAAAGCCAGTAATGTATCTATCTTTCCTTGACAGAACAATTAATCACATGTTAAAGGTGGTTCCTGCACATAGGACAAATTTCTGCATGTGACCACAGAAGTATCCAGTTGCCCTGGCTGAATCTCCTCCATCTCATCCCAGCTCTGCATGTAGAGGGATCCCAACTCTACATGCTTACATAAATAGTTTGTCCCCATTAATAAAGGCCTAGAAGAATCACTTACAAAGTGAGAAATCTAAAGACACTCAGAGGGTGAACAGAGAAGCCAGAGATTTTAAACCTTTTCCGTAACCTCCCTTATGCACCATAGCCAACAACAGGAGCCACTGAGCTGAATCTTACTAGCTGGAGAATACAAAATCCAGGAAACCACAGGAGACCTTCAAAAGGCAAACAGGGTCCACTGTTAGGCAGTATTATTCAAAGACCCAGAAAAAAAACATAAACATACACTCAGTGACTCTAGAACTTAG
The DNA here is from genome assembly GCF_030490865.1 of Poecile atricapillus. Classification (NCBI taxonomy): domain Eukaryota; kingdom Metazoa; phylum Chordata; class Aves; order Passeriformes; family Paridae; genus Poecile; species Poecile atricapillus. The sequence goes on along the minus strand of NC_081249.1, from coordinate 51,354,791 downwards.
AGTAGCTTTAACCACAAAAAAAGGAAAAGCTAAAGATCTACTAAAATTGCCTCAACTATGAAGTTCTGTAATTAAAAGTGAAATCAAATAGAGAAACAAGGAGCAGATGTTGGTTTTATTTCTGTATGTTGACTTTATTAAGGAAACATTTCCCCATTCCCCTCCCCCTAGACATCCTTTTCTTTCATTTATGTGCTATGATTCCTATTATTTTCTTTTCCCACTAAACAACTGTAACCTTCACCAATACAATGAAGCCATTTATGTCTAAATTCTTGTTGCACTTGGGATTTTTCTTTACGTGTTTTGTAATTGTTTTAGTTGATTTATAACTTTTATGTCTCTGATGTAAAATGGAAGTAGAATACAATCTTTTTTACTCTACTCTGATTAACACCTGTAAGAACACAAGAGATATACAAAAATAATCCTTTTTTTTCATAAAAGAACTCCTTCTCTAATTACTTTGTTTTAGAAAGCTACTGAAGACCTCCCCCGATAGGAATTAAACCAGCACCCAGTTGGTGCTTTATTGTCTCTTGAACAAAATGATTTATTGTTTGTAGTCTGAAAGCAAAAAAGGAGGAAAATTACATTTTCTTGTACCAGTAGCCCTATTACTTGTTCTATACTATTCCTTGAAGATTAGAATAACCAATATTATAATGGTATCAGAAATAGTTAACTCTAACAAAGCTGCTTACACAAAAGCAGTGTCAACTGAGATCACTGTACCTCAGAATGATTTAACCTTAGATGTTAGATCTTGTGTTTCTTACCTCAGCATGACCTGCCATAACATTCAAATTTCCATTTATCTCCTACCCTAGAGTCTGGACATAACTGACTTTTTTTAAAATATTTTTAAGGTTTCAAATAAAGAAAGTCTAATTAAGCAGAACAGGCAAAGAATACGAGAAAAATTCTCAAGAAAAGGAAGTCAGAAATCCTTTACGTGAGTCTAAACTACGACTAGCAAATTAACTTTCAGATGACTTATTTTCTGTATCAGTGAGAACTGAATGGGTTTTTCAAACACATTGATTAAAAAGTCTAAGCTCTTACTGCTTATGGAAGAACTGTTGTAAATGGGCAAAAGAGATTTGTACCAAGCTGCATACCTAAACCCAAATGTACAAGATGTATATATATATGCATATACACAGCAGATGAAAAGCTGGAAATTGAAAATGCATTTGTCAGAAAAGAGGTCATTATAAGAGTGATGGTGGTGTGAGTGAAGGAAGTAGTTTATCTTCTAAGCTTCTGATTACAGCTCTTTACCCACATTTTTCAGCAATCCCATGGAATTTGGATTCAGTATTAGCAGAACATACTCTAATGAACACCATGAAGTTCCAGAAGAACATTTTTGTGAAGTTGGCCGAAGTCAGGAAACTATTTAACAATGGGACTTATTTTGTTTTGGATGAGGCCATTAGAAAAATACTGATACTCCATGAGAAAAGAGACAAAGGAAAACACATCCCATTCTTAGGAGAAATATTTGCTGGTACAAACTCAGGATGACATGCATCATGGAGAGAACATGGCCAGATATGAGTATTTCTGGAAAATTCCTTTAGGCCAGGTTATAACCACCATGATTTATCTTCTTTCTCTTCATAAACTGATTCTATTTAGACAAGGATGAGAAAAATGGCTAAAATAACTTTAAAACAGGTAAGACATCACAAAATTGTACCATTATTTAAATATTGATTAGTAGCTGCACCAATCACGTTGTTATTTCTGGATGTTATACAAAGGAGAATCTTTTAGAGGGTCATTAACATAAGCAGAAATTAAGGCAAGGAAGAAACTCTGAAATATTTTCACTGTCTTATTAGCAACACTATTTGCTCCCTGAGACAAGGGGACTGTGTTGCACATGGCACTGCAAGCTCTGGAGGTCTATTCTGTCACCTGCTGTCGCTTCAGGTGCCCTGATGTGGTGTCTGATGTGTCCCCACGGGGCTCACAAATATGACAAAGCACCTACTGCATATGATCTCTGCCATTCAGGAGTGGAAGCTGGAGGCCTAGTGGGGTGCCCGAAGGCAATCTAAATGGTACAAGGTACCTGTACTGAATCAAGTTGCTGGTCTTTCTTGATGGAAGTAGTTTCATAACAGAGAATTGTCAGAGACTAGGAAACTTTTATGCTTTATGCAAGCTGCATAATGCTCACCCAAAAAGCCTGCATGGAACAATTCTCTCTTGTAATCTATAGACAATCTTCATTGCATTGTCCAGGAAAGTGTAATTTATACACTGCAATCTTCAGCTAATAAAAAAATTTTAAAAAAATCATACCCTAGTCTATGAGTGCTTGCTTATTTAAGCTTACACATAATTTAGGATTTTTAAATGCATATAGCCTAGAATAAAGTTTCTATTTTTAAAATACCTTTCCTATCAGCAAAACTAGGTGGAATTAAACAAGAAAATTACATACTTCAGATGTGAGAAACTGAAGAATACTCAAGTATAATTTTAACAATGTTATGTCCTATAATGAGTTGACCTTCTATTCTCCTTAACCCTTTTTTCCATCAAAGCCACCTACACCCACTTTCCCTTCTGTTTCTCTAATCTGCAATTATTTATGTTTTCTTCATGCTGCTCTAGCCACCATGGGAGCAAAATTGTATTTGGTGAAATATAGAGCTAATTATACCATGAACCCAGCAACAAAAAGACAGAGCAGATGTTACTTCAGACGTGCTAACAGTCCCTATGCTTAAAGCACACATAGTAAAGGACTGAACAGTGTTTGAAAAAAAAAAAAAGCCATGATGGGCTTAAACATGTGGAAAAAAATTAGCACAAAACTCAAACAGAATTACATACTTAATAGGTTCTAAAGCATTTATTCAGTGGTTGTATTCAGCAATGATTTTGCATTAATTCAATGCATATGTGAGACTATACATGGGGTCAAATATTGCATATAAGGCAATTAGGCTCAACTTCTGATGTCAGTACTCAGTTTTCTTCAAGATCCTTTCCCCCGTCTATCAACAATTTGTTTACATCTTTACCTACCTGAACATTTCCCAAAACACAAAAAATACATATAAAAATATCTGTAGAGACAACAAAAACAATAAAAAAGGTACTTTCTAGTGCTTTTTAGGTTTTTCCTCACTGTAAATAAGCAAGAGATGGAAAACAGACTTTAAAAAAGGAATGAATAACGACAGTTTGCAGTTTGACATTTACTATAAAATGTTTATCAGGATTATAGTGAGGTCTCTCAACAGTCTACAGGGTAACCTCTGCAAGCAGGGGATCACCAGAGCACTCTTTTCCCATCCCTTATTAATGAACTTCCACAAGACTATCATTTCTCTTTCTCTACTACAACCAAATTACTTCAAAACTAAAAATAAGTCTACATAAAGCTAAACAGAAAATTGCAATATTTCCCTATCCAAGCTGGAAGCGATTAAGGATAACTTGTAAACCCTCATGTCAGGCAAAGTTCCTGTAATTCCAGTTATTTTGTATACATTAATGCACTCTATATTTTCCATGTACCCTCTCACCTCAGTGGAGTCTAGTGACTCCTCTGCATAGCTAAACTGCTCTCTAATAAAACTAAAATAAACTTCATTCAGTAAATACTCCATAGTTTATAGTAAGATACAAAGATAGCACATCACCAGCCAAGCTTCAATAGAAAAATTGAGACCACACAGAATTCAGCAAACACAAATTTGAATGACGAGCAAAAACATTAAATACATTGTTACAATAAATCATTTTCACAGATGTGCAGTACCAAATTTGAAAGGGCACGTCCCACTTCACTAAAATACACATTATCACCATACAGTTAGTTCAACTCCACAAATAGAAAAAAAAAAAAAAAAAATTAAAAAAGTGTGATCTTAAACTCATCCCTGAAAGGATGCATGCCTCCATAAAATTTATTTCCTCAGTGACAGAACTTAGAGAAATAATTCTAGTAAGAGCTATCCATAATACAGAATTTCAAATAACTGCTTAAAAACACACATAACAAGACTAATCACAGTACTCTAGAAAGCAACACGTCTTTAACAGCAATCATCACAGTATGAAATCAACTTGAGCTTATTACATTTGGCTGAATAATCTAGAATTGTGGAATTAAAAATAATTATTGATAAAAGATAAGACATAAAACCTCCCTAGCTGTTTGAATCTAAGAATATCAGGGGATGGAATGAATGTTGAATTTATGTTGTGGAAAATTGGTCCCAAGTTGGTTTTACACTTCATCAGAAAGCACTTTTGTCTTGTATGCAAACAGTTAATGAAGCATACCAAAACTGCAACTTTTTTGCTAGCTCTGGTGTGGTAAGACTCACAGCATATTCCATAGCTTGCAGAATATTTAAGAAACATTATAGATTTTTCATTTATTCTTCTTCAGTTATAATGCAGAATCCTGTAATTTTAAATAAGATTTCTTCTTGCATTTTCAAGAATTGTTTTATACAGCTTGCACTTGCAGAAATAGTATATCCTTTCATATCTAAAGCATTCTTTGTTGTTCCTTCATAGATCATTTTCAAGAAAAAATGACACCACATAAGTAGCTGGTGCTTTGATAAATTCTAAGAATGTATGGATTCTTAACAAGCTCTCATGCTAGATGTGTGACTGGTTCTAAGATTTTACAGTTGCACCTATCTCTATTTTATTTTTGTTATGCTTTGGTTCAGCTATTCTTACAGTTGAAACAAGTAATTTACTATTTCAAGTGGATAATAGTTATACTATCATGTCTTTTCTGGAGAAAGTGGGCAGGACAGCCTCTTTTATACCAAAACTGAAACAAACATGTAGAACAGGGAAGACTTTACAATATTCTGAACACTTGCTTTTAAAAGGCTTTCCTTTCACCTTGAAGTTTCATGACTTTTGTATAAAGAATTTGTCTGCAGAATTATATCTGGGTATGGCAACCAGGTCAATTATCACAACCATACACACTGTTACGATTAACTTTGCAAAATTAGTGGGCTTACACAGCTGAATAAATGACTGGTGAACTCCAGTCAATCACAACATCAAAAAGAAAGTTCCAACTGCAAAGACAAACAGCATCAATGCTCTGCAGGAGGGGACAAAGCTGCCTAAAAAATGGTGTAATGCAGGGACTGAATGCATTTATTTACTCAAGAATCACAAAGGCTGTTTTATCTGTGGAATCCAACCCTTAACCACTTGTCCTGTAAAGAAGTTCCCATCAGACCAATGTTAGAAACACTACTAATACAGATTATATTGAATGCTCAAACTTCAGGAAATTGGTGTACACTGTTTTCTGACATATATCCTCATTAAATAAGCCCATCAATTAAGAGCACAAAGTACAACATTGAGCAGCCCTTGCTAAAAAGGAAAAATTAAAATTATCTGCCATTAACAGCCTACAGGAAGATGAATCCACCAAGCTGCACATCAACTGTACAGCCTGGGGTACATTTCAACAATTACTACCATCAAACCCTCCAAAGTTATAATAGAATAGAAGTTTGGGTCACTCCAGTTACAGTTAGGACTGCAGAACTTCATAACATTTAAATTAGTAACAGTCAGATAATATTGCAATTCCTGTTCTTATGCTTTGCGTGCTACCAAAATAGATTTCATATAAATAGATTAAATACACAGTAGACCTAAACCATGCTGCATAACAGTTTCTAAAGATTCCTTATGTTTCCAACATATACAATAGCTGACATACAGCCTCTTAATTTTATCATGCCATAATGCGCTGACAAGCAGAAAAGATTTTGCTTATGTTTTTTAGTATACACTTGCACTACTCCACTTTGAGCAAGACTTTTACACTCATAAGAGATTTTCCAAAGGTGGTCAGCCCAGAAGGGTTTGCAGGGCCAAAGAAATGTGTGCATTCTTGCATCTTAGAGCAAGCCATTTTTGGCCAAGGCAATTCACTCATATTCAAATTCAGATAGTGAACTTGTTGGAGCTCATTAGCTAAGAAATCTGGGCTTGATTAATATTTTAAATATAAATCTTTTAAGAAAGCCCAACTGCAGCAAAAAATAGAAGTGGAGATTTAGAAAACATCACTATCTCCCTCCCTCCCTGCTTCCCTCCCTCCCTCTGAGTCCATAGCAAGGAACTGCTTCAGCATGGTGTGAAGGGACATCATGTGGCTGGTGGTGCTGTCTTTCAGATGAGATATAAAACTGAGTTCTGACAACTTACAGTCATTAAATATCCCATGGCACTTTTCACAGGAGTACATGTGTTAACCCATATGTCCTGGCTATATTCCAAATGCATAATTGCATTCTGCCTACCTAAATTCCCTATGCAGTTTCAGTGGCATGCGGAACTATTTATTCTCTTTCTCTCTTCTTTCCATCATTGCTCTTTGGCATTTATCCTCAGTTCCAAGAAAAGGCACAGTTATACCACAATACTTAACTTTTAGCTGGCAGACATAAAAGAATTGAAGGCAACTCATATATACAAAACAATGTACAGGAAGAAAGGGGTTCCTCAGAATCCAAAGAAAAAGAAGAAAAGGAAAAAGAAGTGTGGAGCCACCTAAGCTAGACAGGGCAGAAATATCAACAACAAGAAAATCTCAGAACTGTTATGATTCTCAGTCTAGGTCTTAAGTAACCAGTAGTTCTGAAAAGTACCCCCATTCCTCTGGGCTGTCCCAGACCTTCAGAGACTTGTAAAGGGACTGGCAGGATTTGGAGATTGGACTTGGGGACTTAGATACTTAAATTACCCTTAAAATCCCCATCAACTACACTCCTGGTGACAACCACCTACTCTGTTAAGTTAAAAACAAAGAGGCACTTCAAGGTATAGTTCCGTATTTTGCATTTTAAATAGACTGTATGAAAAAAACATTGATAAAACACAGAAAGAGGTCCTCCACATTGGCAAATAACTGCTTTCACTGAAGATGGGAGAAAAAGATGTTTGAGTCACTTATACTGACCATATTTCCTTAGAGATGCTTTATTGACTAGACCAAGCTCACATCACTCAACCTGGCGGAACTTACAGTGGCTTCTTGCTTTGTGCCCAATGCCACACACCAAGAAAGGTATGTGCTGAATTCTGCCCTACAGATCACAGGTCTGAAACCAGTCTATGCCCATACAGTTAATCTTCTACAATGCATTTATTGACCATTTATCTTTCTTTTTTAATTTGTTTTTTCTGATAGCCAAAGAGTAAATAAAACAGATACCAGCTAAATCAGCCCTGCCTAATTCTTTTCCTGGTACTGGACACACAGCTCAGCTATGAAATGTCTGCACCTAAATTCACTGAACTGAAATATTCAATGTAAGTTACCAACTGCCTCATGACCTGTATAGTCAGTGGGGAGTCAGCTGTACACAGCAATTCACATATACATCCTCTGACATTGGGGATATCTATCTCTTTTTGAACTGTGGATAACTGGATTCCAAACTTCAGCATTTTATGAAGTTAGGTAAGTTAAACAGGACTGATATCAAGCATTTTTTTCTCCTTTTTTTTTTTTTTCTGTGAAAATCACCATTATATTTCTATCATAGAAGCAGTACAAGGAATTATATAGGACAACTGAAGTGAGATTTTGTTTTTTTGGTGAAATTATCTATACACTCATCCATGGTTTTATTCTTACCATTAGCTCTCAATGGTTTTCAGTTGCATAACACAGTGAATTTTCTTATAGCCAAAATTAATGATTAAAAAAATGTTGGGTGGCAGTCAAGTGAGAGGGATGTTCATTCAATGTTCAGCTTTACTTGCATCTCTGAACTAACCTGCTGCTAGCTTTCTTCCCTTTTAAAGTCACTGCATCTTGACGTTTTTTTGAAGACATACATTCAGGTCTTAGTTTATATTGATAAGCTCTCAAAAATACCCAAAACAACCTCCATATACTTTGTGAGCATGACTGCATGAAATAAAGGCAGGTCTGATGGATGTTTAAATAATGTAAATGAAATTTTGTAATATATGTCTCTGATTCTCCTTTCACTTATGCTGCTGTAAATCTGGAGGAAAAAAAAAAAAGCTCTCCATGGATTTTCATAAACTTACTCTGCTCAAAAGCTGATGCAGCTGAGAAAGTATCAAATATTCTTAATTTAAATATTGATTGTGCACTTAGGAAATTAAAATAGTTGTGATGCATACACTGAACATAAATATAATTTTTAATATATATTAACTTGTGTAAGCTTATAGGCTTAGAGAGAATTCCAAATAACTAGCTTGTCTGAAACGAAAACAGGAATATTCCTAACAAAAGGGTTTTTTATTGAGGGGATTAGAGGGCAGCAGTTTAGCTCTGAAGCCTTTGGAATATCCTACATAAAAACAGGTTATTTTTAATATTATAAAAACCCCAAATTTTAATACAGAACAACAGCTTGTGCTAAACTCACAATCCCCTTTCTTCTTCTCCCTCTGACATGCAAACACCTGACACACAAAGGGAGTCACATTCAGAAGGAGATTATGATGCAATGATCTAGTTGTGAATGTTGCATTATGGTTTCAGCATCGCTGTAAGAGCTCCCCTGGCACTTGTGCTTACAGCAATTTGAATTTCCCTGGCAGCTAGGTATGATTTGTGACAGATTTCAGCTTTGCTCTTCATTGAAGGAGTACACTGGCAAGTGCTTGAGGTATTTACCATGGAGATTGGAAAGAAGAAAATGTGAAGAGGAACACTTGAGGGAGTCCTTTTTTAGTTTTTTTATTTTCTACCTTTTTTTTTTTTTTAAACAATGATTTTTTAATTTTTTTTCTTTTTTTTTTTTTTTTTTTTAGTATTTAAGTTATCCAAATCAGTTCTTTTTCAATGGCATGATTTTGTGCTCCTTAGGAAAAACTGTCTCACTATACTGTTCTATTTGAAGGATTATTCCATTCTCCATGATAGGGAAATTTTAATGACTATTGTGAATTATCATTACTCAAATGGTCCATGTAGAGTGCAAAGAATCAATTTATTCTACTGCACTTTGCGGAACAAGTGGAAAAAAGTTTGCTTATACATTCTTTACACATGATTCACACATGTAAATTTGTTTACACAGTTTGGAAAATCTTAAGCTGACAAAGCAGAGTTATCTTTTTATACTGGGAAATGCCTAAACTCTCTGAAAAATGTAGGGTAAGACAGGTTACGTGTTTGGCACTGGATTCCCCCAAAGTTTGCTGAGCCAAAGCCTCTATGTCTAGGGCAAACGAACAAAGTTCCCAAAGCTCACCTACAAGGATTGTTCTCAGCATCACTTCTGCCATAAAAGCAGCAGCAAGCAGCTGCACCAGCAAGCAGTGGCACACAAAGTTTCTCTAAAACTTTCTTGGTCTGCAGACAAGATCTTATCTTGATTCCTTCCTCATTCCCACATGTAAGTAGTGGAAGTAGTCCCCAGGGAACACAGAGAGTTCCACAGCAAATCTGCACTCTGAGCACAAGCACTCAGGGTACAATGACAATATGCTGGCCGGCTTTGGCCAGAACTGATGAATGAGAAATTTAACAGAGAATGTTGCACAGCCTACAAAGAGAAAACCTGCATTTAGTAAAGGATTGAGGTTGACTGGGTTTAGGCTAATGAAGTTGGTATCTCATCCAATAGAATGCATCCAAATTTCCACCCACATGTAAAAATAGCCTATCGATCAGAGCATATTTCTTCCTCTTTGGCCCTGTTTTTCAATTATTTTATTTGAGACAATAAGTTTGGTAAGTTCTTTTGTTAACACAGTTCCTGTTATTTTAAAAGCAACAGATTTCATGGCCCATGGTTATCATCTGAGAAATATGTTCATGAAAGAATGCATAGGAGGTGGCAGGTGCACCCTTGGGAGGATAAGAATGTCCACATGGGACCAATCCTTCTGCAAAGAGCAGTTTCTGTATGAATGGGTGAGAAATGTTCTTTTGCATTTGCAGGTGTTCTATATTCAAAATGTACAACATAAGACATGACTTAAGGATTAACCCTCTAATCTGCCACTCATCCTTAACTCAAGGTTCCAAGTATTGAGAACCCAGCCTTCAAAATAATTTAAAGGAATTATTAAATGAAAGCATTCATTTAATTAAAAGATATATATTGAAAGATATCAAGTACATTTGTGTAGCTATGTGATCTTTTTAATTTAATAACCTAATTTTTAAATGTCATATGCACAGTCTTTAGAAACTAATGAAACAATGCAGATTTGATTTATTTGATTTAGAAAATATTACAGTACATCTGGAATATCATGGGCTTGTTATTATCTACTAACTGAAAAACTGGATATATAATACAAATTACATAAAATTTCAAACATAAAAGAAAATCACAACATGTTGTAGTGATTTATTACCACTTATCATTTAAAAATACATACTTTAACTAACTATATTGTTAACAAACAATTTAGAAAAACCAAAGTTCTAGTCTAGCATACTACAGCATCTTTGAGTACTAAATTGAGTTAAATGGAACATGGGGATTTATTTTTCCTACCAATTGATCACTTTTTCATGTGACTGTATCTCCAAAGAAAATAAACGTCACAAAGAGAGGCTGTTGAACAACTGTTCACTGTGGAGGTAGTTTGAAGAAAACTGAAGATTGTATAAAGTAGTAGAAATAAAATGTAGAAAACATATAATCAGTGCCTTTTTCTAAATTAAGATCACCAGTCTATTTAGAGAGATGGAAGCAAAAAAAATCATTAATATATGAGAATACGTAACAGTAAGCTTGGCACAACTGTTAGTCCTTCTCACTATACAAGAATGTGAAAATATTCCATGAAACTGATATACAACATATCAGCACATATCACATTCTGGAAGAGACAGAATTACTTGTTTTTAAAATATTTATAATCATACAGATGGAAATAATTGAGAACAGCAGTTTGTTTAAACCAGAACTTATCACTTAGTATCACAGTGGGGAAAAGCTCTCATTACATTAAATATAAGAAACAAGTACATGAGATTTAAAATTTTTCATTTCAGATTATAAATCCTTGCTGACAGATGAAGACTAGTCAGAAACTGTTCATGCACAGAAGACGATTCTGTATCTGCCCGCTGTCAGTTTCTTGAACTTTCCTTTGATGGGTGCTGTGACTGATAGGACACCCTGACAAATTCACCACAAGTCCACTGCAAAGTGGAAATACCATGTCATGCCAATACTTGAGAGACCGTCATGACTGAGGAATGCTTTAAACTATTTATAGTGACATCACAAAAAATGCCACTATTATAAGGATACATCTTCTTAACATTTTGTTTGCAACTCTTGAAATTTTTTGATTCTACTGCTACTGCGCAATAAGAAAAATATTCTCTAATTGAAAGGGTGTTATATGTATGTAAATATACATATATATAAAATGTGATATATATTTCTATATTTATGTATAAACATGGATTAATATGCACATTAATGTATATGTATATACTGATATTCATATATAAAGCTTAAAAATAAATATATAAATATATATATTAGACTATGTTTGCCTATACACAAGATTAATGGCCAGAAAATGATACATTATTGCAGAGTTTATCAAAAACTTAAAACAAATCATTCATCATGCTCAAGGGATAGAAAAATCCCAAAAAAACAGCAAGTATATCTGTATACACAGAACTAATTAAGTCAGAGTATTTAAATGTAGTAATTGTACTTCCACTCTCTTCTGTCTTTTTTAAGCATTGAAGAGAAAGAGCTACTGACTTATTCATTTCAGTTAGCAAGAAATTTCTCAACTTCCTTGGGTGCTTAAGTGCAAGAATATTTTAGACCCCATCTTTGCATATTACTTTATCTTTCAGTGGTAATTAACAGAGTCTTAATCTGGCTAATGTTAATGACCACTGTTCTTTCTTTAAATCCCAGTTAAACCAAGCTTATTAAGGGCCAATTAAAGGAAGTCTTATGTGATCTGAATAACACTAAGACCAATTTTTAACAGCTATAACTATTTTGGATGATGGTTGTGAAAAAGAAACACAAACCCTTCTCATTATGGCCTGTGTTTTAAAATAAACTGTCAATCTCTATTGGGAAGGACAGAGAATCTTGGTAAAAGTCAGAGATATAAATTAATTTTGTAAAATGCAGGGGTGTTCTAAAAAAAATTAGCTATATACTAGTCTTTCCAATCCTGCCTGTATAAAAGCTAATATATAAGTAATTTCCACGTATTTTTTCATAATGCTACAGCACAAAAGTGGAACAACACTTTGCAATAACTTTCCAAGTGGTAACAACATAACCTAAATATGACCATGGACAAAATGAAGAAAAACTTGCTCATCACTTGAATAGGAAATGGAACATTTCTACCTAAATATGAAATAATTAATAGATAAATATTTTCACTCCAGATTTTTCAAAAGCATATCAGTTCTATTGTTGTCTAAGGTGATCCCTCTATAGACACATTGTTAAAAATTTCCTCCTGGTATTTCTTGCATATCTAAGATTTCTCTCATTGCTTAACTTCACCATTACTTCCCTTTCATCTGGAAAGCAGCAGTAACACAATCTGCCTATTATCTCTAGCTATTAAACAAAATATTACTTTCACCACTACTACCTAAAGTCCTAAAACCAAAGAGCTAATGTCCACTGCAGCAAGTCACCATCACACAGGTCCTTTGCCTACTCTGCAGCATACAACAAAACAAACTCCATGGTGACAACTCTTAAATTCTGCAGCAGCAGCCACAAAATCCATAGCAACATTAATATATTATTGTCTATAAAATACTTTTCATCCCTACTTTCCCACTCCCATACAAACACATTCAGCTATGACTCATAGCAGAGAATATCACTGATGAAAAATTGATGGTTATTTTTAACAATAAATCTTGAATTGTTTTTCTCCATTCTCCCTAGATAAGCTGGCTAAACAGCCCTTGGCCTCTAAGAGAGTTCTGCACAAATTATCTTTTTATCCTGGTACTGGCACAGAAGAAGTCTTGCACCTTGATTCTCCTGCTTTCCAGTCTTTGTCAGGTTATCAAGCTCACTTGCATCTCTTAAAGTTTTCCATCTATTGTAAGCTGGATATCAGTTTTAACTTTATGTGTTCCTCCTGGCTCCACAAGACAATACAGCTGTCTTTCAGCTGTGAACATGTTTACAAAAACAAAACAAAATCCCTTTCAAAACTGAAAGTAGAATTTTTCAGAAAATGATGTGGCTACAAAACCGCCAGGTTTTGCTCTGCAGAGCCTATCTGATAAACTGACATCTGTCAGCACCACTACTGTAATAGGAAAGCATTCTATTTTCCCAAAATAGTTATCAAGGCATGATGAAGGGAGACAGAGGGGAAACACAACACTGTAAAAACTGTATCATGCGAGCCACAAACAGCAAAACAGGAAGAAAGTGGTGACATCACAAAAGATATTACAGTACTGAAACAGGGGTCAGCATGTTATAGCCAAAAATTCAGTTCTAGGTGAGGTCACACATATAGTCCTGGCCATGAAAAAATGCAAATAAATTAAGTTTAATTTCATCCTTGTTTATTTGGCAAATCAGCTTTTCCATACAATGATAAAAAACAGACAACATAGAGCCTTGGCCTGTGCTGGCTACATCCCGATGCAAACGCCACAGCAAAGAGCAGTAAGAGAGGGGAGCTGGCCAGTCGCAAAACAAAAGAAGCATACTCAACAGTGTTTTTAACTAACTTGTACTTCCTCATCCTTATCTTCCTTTTGCTCATTCTCTCTCTACTTAGTTCTCCCCCCAACACCACTTCCCATCATCACCAATCATTAGATGGCACTTCTGCATTTTACAAAAGAGGTGCTTTCATGTATCTTCTTCCAGTCCAGGTTTCAACTGTACACCAAGGAGTTCAATCCTGCATCACAGAGCATGAGATTCCACTGCCGTACAGGTACAGCAGCAGTTCTGTCTGTGCCCAGGGACACCTCTGACATGTGTGAGTATCAAGGATGCCGTGTGCAAGCATCTTCAAGTTTTATTGGCCCCTAGATTTTGTATATAGCTATTTATATAATCATTACAGGCTATTTAAATACCATTTTGGAAAATGCATGGACTGCAAAACATTATTCTTTGCAGTATCTGTGACATCTGTTCGGCACTGGTGTACCAACAGCCACACTTAGGACAACTCCTGCAGGACCATCTGCATTACCTGCATTCTGTAGGGTGATATTCAGCAACTACTCAGTACCAGAACTAAGGCAGGTCCTTATCCAGCCCTAGCTCAGCTCGGGCCATCCAGGCTGGCTTTGTGCAGAAAGATAAATTAGAAATTACTGGTAATAGAGATCTTGGTGAACAGGCACCTGACTACAGTCTGTGTGGGGCCAGGGTGCTCTCATCAAGGTTTACTGATTAAGTAAACCAGGAACAGTATCCATATGACACAATACTTCAGCCAAATGTTTGCGAGTGCTCTACACAGAAAGCTAAATTCTGTCACTGGCATCTGTACTCCATAAGCCACATTTGTGGAAATATAAAGTAGCTGTATTCTCTTTCATATCAATAAATTACTGCTAAATCTGATTTGCATTGAAGAACAGTTGAAAATCCGGTATATTTGCACAAGGCCTGATGCGGCACATCTCATGAAACAAAATGAATGGGGATTCCTAAGGCAGAATGAATAAGCATTACATAGATTCCAAAAGGAAAGATACTGGTTTCTCAATCATCAGAAAAAAATGCTGGACCTAATGTAATAAAAGTGTTTAGAAGAAAAGAACTAAGCAATGCAAGAAAGAGATTTAATACCACTATCCTGGACATGAGGCTTGTGAAATCACCTTAAGGAGATGTCTAGTGAAGACTTTTGGTGAGTTCTGTAGAATAGACAGAAGACACATTGTCCATAATAATGCTTGCTTTCACTTCTCAGGGTGGGAAAGTAGACCAAGAGCTTCAGAGTGTAGATTTTTCTTTCAAAAGCTCTCCATCTTTTATTGTTCCCAACTTTCCACTTGTTAATTTAAACTTCTGGGTAGTTCTTTTCCTATCCAGATCTTTTATCTGCTTTTATCTGCTTCGTCAGTCTCCCTCCACGTAATTGGGACATGGGAACTAGAGATGTCAGGTTGGTTTTTGTTTTTCTAAGGATGCCTCAGGACTGACTGAACGATTACTACTGGATTCATGAAGGATTTTTTCCCTTTGGAGTCTAATGGATTTTAAAGCATCTTGGAGTTTTAGTTCAATCGACAGGAAAATCTGGAAGTAATTCAAAGCCCTAGCTATTCCTTCTTAACTTTGGATGACTGCTAGTAAAGCATATAATAATAATAAATGAAACACAGAATTTTCTGGCAAACTTCTGTAACTGGAAAAGGCACATCTCCCTTTGGTAACTGTTGCCTTGCTATGGGAACTAGCAAGGAGAGTGGTATATTCAAAGACCTTGTAAAGAAGAACTGAGGCCTAGGATTGAGTCCTACACACTTTATTCCATCCTCTAGGGGACTTGTGTACCCGGAGAGTCTGAGAAGATTTTTATTTTTCCAGAACCTTGCCAGTGCTGTCAGTAACACTGCAGCCTGCTGCTTAAATCTATTCCTATGTCTGTCTTCATCCTCTTGAGCATCCTAATCAAGTGTCCATTTAAATAGACCAGTGACATTTTAAGTTGCCAGCCACTCACACTAAGATGGAATCTTCCATTGTGGAGTAAAAAAATGTTAGCTGCATAGATAAAGTATTTATATGCAAGAAATAGTACCAGCTCAATTCCTATCTATGATTCATTTCAAACTTAGTGTATTTCAGAGCAGAAGATGAATTACAGTGCTCCACAGAGATGATCAGATATAGAGAAGGGGGGAAACAAAGCACATAATAAACAAATACTTAATATGCAACTTTTATGACCTGACTTTTTTGTCATCTAATTCTAAATACTAGCTTTAGAAAAGGAGACATGCTAGAAAATGAACATCACAGGTAATCTATAGACCACTTTTGGCTAATTTAAAGTTCCAATTTGTATTTGTTTCCTGTATAAATTTCTTTCTTATTATTCTCAATAAGGTACTCTCAGCACGATAAAAAGAAGGACATTACCAGCAGCGTTTTCAATCATGGGGGCTATATATTCAAGAGCAATCAATAAAAACCACACAGGGCCTGACAAACAACTAGTCAAAGGAATCATTTTTTCTCAGATACTTAGCAGTATCCTTTTAAAGTAATTGCTTTTGGTCAATGTTACTCGTTATCATTTGGTCTGCTCTTTTTCCAAAACAGAATGGATGCCATTTCCATTAATATTTCAGCTGTTTCTGTAGGTTTTCAAAGTGCACACTCCACAAAAAAAAAAAAAAAAAAAAAAAAAAAAAAAAAAAAAAAAAGGATTTTCGTTTCAACTTCAGTCAACTAACAAAGAACTCTAAAGTGTAAGAGCTAAAAAATAAATTTAAAGAAAATTATAATGAAATGTAAGACATTGTCTGCTCTCCTCACTCCATTCAGAACTGTACAGTCCCTAAAGACAAACAGAAATGACAGACTTTGGCCCAATCAATCCATGCTAGAAAACAGCATTAGCAGACAAATATAATCAAAATGTAGCCTAAAATAAGGAAATGAACACCAGTTCATTATTATAGCTTATTTTAGAAAATTTAACAAAAATTTGACTACTGAAACTCTTGTGTTGCCTAACCCTATTTGTGACAGCAGGGAAGTTGTTGTCTTGTGCCAACTGATCATTTAAAGATGTCCACAAGATACTGAAAATACCCAGCATAATCTGTAAGTGTACAGCTGGGATTCCAAATTAGATTAAGAACGGCAAAGAACATATCTTTTCAGTTGTAGTAAGGCCTCAGAAACTGTCTAGTTATGCTTTGTACTAAATGTTCTGGCACACTGCCAAGGCATTTCCAAACATTTCTGAGTTCACTTTTCCATAGAACTCTTTTAAAAATCAATTAGTAGTGAAAAGTCTTTCAAATGCAAGTGTTTTAAAATGTCAAGCTTGTACTGCTTTTTTTTTAAAATTTTTTCTTCCCCTTGTTGTGCATCAATGATGGTATTTTGAAACCTTTACATTAAATTGATCACACACTCTAATTAAGCCTATAAAGAGAACAGTATGTGCAGGTAGTTTAAAATGCATGTAACAAAAGATTCCATTCTTTAGGAGAAAAAAAAAAATAAAAAAAAAAAAAAGTTGAGAGAGATGCTGTAATTTTCTTAAACAAGGATGCCCAGGACATTTGTATTGATTTCAGGGTGATAAATGTTTTTATCATTACCAGGCAGCTGTAGAACAAATGAATATGCTATTTAGATATTCCTGAATTAGGACATTTTAAAAGCATACTGCATAAGTGTTTTGGAAGTTCAATTAAAAGTGCTGGAAATAGCAAACAAATTAAATAGACGCTCCTTTAAATATTCATCAAAATGCAGAAGAATACCATCAGAAGGGCTTTCTGATTATCAGAGAAAGTTTATCTTCAAGGATTGTAACTTCTCACTGGACTTTGTACCACAATGTAGCATACAACTTCTTCTTTCTGTTGTACATTTAGGATGAAATCCCAACTACATAATAAAAGAGTTAAAGAGATGTTTTGTCCCTATGCCACGTAATCTGTTTGCTCTATTTCATTCAGCTAAGTGCCCAAAGGTTTACACAGATAGCAATTGATTGAAATCAGTTCTTTATGTGTAACACATTTATATTAATTGGTTTGTCCTTTCAAGTTGTGTTTATCTCTTCATTTCCATCACAGTTTCAAAGGTCACTCAGTTCCATTTATAAATCCAACATGACAGAGATTAGTAAAAGAAAAAAAGGAACAACTAAGTGAATGCATCATCACACAATCACACATCTCACAATTCATTTATCATATTAATAAATAATGCTGTCAAATGCTTACTGCTAAGTTTGTTTGCTATCATAAAAATATTTCTGTCAAGATAACTTAATCAGATCTGTTTATGCATTGAGCCAAAAATGAGTTACAGAATATTGAGGATATTAAGCATATTAAACATTTGTCCCCTT
>NC_081249.1:51226716-51331716 GCF_030490865.1 Poecile atricapillus | reverse complement strand
CAGTAGTTGCATGACTAAGCACTTGTAAGGTGCAATTTATCTGATCTACTTTTGCCATCTACTTTAGGATGAGATGGATCACCCCTACAACTGCCAGTTGCTGTCGGTTGAGTCTAGGGAGACTCAGATGCAAACATCTACATTTGTTTCAATGAACTTCACAGTGAAGATTTAATCTAGATGAGGGAACTGCTATAGCACAACTGACCTTACAACATGAAATGCTGAATCTTTGCTAATAATTCCTCTAATTTACTAACTAACTGGTGCTCAGATCATAACAACCAGTTCATTACCTTGTTTAGCAAATTTAACAATCACAAGTAAAGGCTAGGGAAGCAGATATAGAGAAATTATATCTTGGGAAGCAGATATAGAGAAATTATATCTTGGTTGACAGACAAACATTACATTTTAGCTATAAAATGCAAGATTTTTTTCCCAGGACAAGCAAAATTCTAGTAAAAAGCTTAGTGACCTGATTATAACTAAATGATCTGTTTCTGGTGTTCTGTGTGTTCCCAAAGCACAGTTTTATGAAAGCATTCCTTTAGCTTGAAATACGATGTGCTCAACATAGCACATTTGTCCTTAAGGCTGTATGATTATGCTTTTGCAAGCACCTAGACAGCACTTTTCACCCACAGATCTCTAACAAATTTACAGAAGTAGATATCTGTCACTGACAAGCATTTGTCTTATGTCCCACGATGTCAAAATTGCATGCAGAGTCTTGTCATTAAAAGAACTGCTATGTATCATACAATAAACACTGACATTCTGCAAAGAATCCTTCTGGTCTGAAGTTAATGTTTATCTTATTTTTATTTTTGCAACTGAATACTTTTAGAAAGGGAACACATCCACCTAGGAATATACACATTCAGTTTAGGCTTAGAAAAAAAAATACATATTAATAGTAGTAAAAAAGTTAAAAAGAAAAAAAAAATCAGTGTTTAATCTGTTAAACAACAGAAAAATTCTTATGAACTAGTGATACTGTCATTGAACTGGAGAGAGTTTGAGAACAAGCTTGCTCTGGCTTTTTCACCCTATGATTTGGAGTCTGCTCACAGTACTGCCAGCTTAACCAAAAAGGATTAACTCTCATATCCAACTGAGAACACAGATAATTCTCAGTAATTGGTAAAAAATGAAGATGAATGGGGCTGAGAGATAAGGAGCAATTAGCTCATCAGCAGTTACAGCTGTGCACTCAATCCGGATCCATCTCTTGAGTCTCGGCCCCTTTTAAAGAACCCAGGCAGAATAAGCACAGGACACCCCCTTCCAAAAAATTGCCATACCTGCCCATCATTCCTCTGTCTTCCATTTTATCTCCATGCTATACAAAGACACCTGTCATAGCATTCTGTGTAAATTACTACCTCTCTCAGGACCTGTATCTACAGCCAATCTTCTTTTACAATAAAAAAAAAAAAAAAAAAAAAAAAAAAAATTAAAAAAAAAAAAGGATAGAAGGAAAAAAAAAACCCAAAACCCAAAACCCGGAAACTAAATGACTACTGTAGACACTTTTAAGTTCCCTGTCAATCGTTTCATTACAGCAGCATCATCTGTTTGAAAATATAAGCAATTCCCTCATCTAATTATAGGGAGGATTTGAGGTTCATTAACATTGCCAAGGCAGAGAATCAGATGTGCAACTGCAGAGCTGTGCTCAGTGGCCTGCATTCTCTGTTTCCTTTTATTTGCTTTTTCAAGGTCTCCAAGACTTTTTCCTGAAACCATAAAAGTAATTCTTTCCCTTAAAATAGACACGTGTGTTTAGAAAAAGGAAATTACTGCATTTTGTACTGTTCTATTATTGGGCAAGGTCACTGAAGAAAAATAATTTCACCTAAATCATTTTATCTCTGATTCTGGATGAAAAAGAAAAGAATAGTATACAAGCAAGCTTTACTTTTGAACAACACATCACAGGAAGACTCATATTTGTCTCATAATTTTAAATATTGCAAGGTAATGCAGATGAAGAGGAAACCTAACATGCCAAGAAAATCTCTTAATTTTCAACAAATTTTGCGGTTGTTTATGGATTAACATGCTAGCCAAGTGTAAAATGTTGCCTTGTATTTCCTAACTGTGTTTAGAAATTAAGAACACCAAAGTCTTCATGATTGCTTCACTTCCTTAAAGAAATAATAGCATTTTTTTTGTATGAATGTAGTTTAAACAATGACATTTTCTTGGGACATCTGTTTTGAGATCACATTTTGAATAGATATGAACTCATTTCCTGCTAAGCAAGTAATTTACTATTGTTGATAGTTGTTTACAAGTTTTATGAGTCATATTTTAGCAAGTGGCAAAGGTCTTAACAAATCCTTTGAGTATTCCCTAAAGTGTATGCATAGTGTTTTCATTACATAAAATGTTCGGGAAGCAAAAGTATACGGACTGTTCTTTACTTCCTACTAAGTTATAGATAGCAAACTCTAGCTCACAAAAATAGCTTTTAAAAGGTATTTATTTTCAAAGGCTTTTATCTTTTGCTGCTGCAGGTTAATGAAGTAGGACAGCAGGGCAGTAAGTACTTAAGCAGCGAGGAAATGATTGAACTGCTTTACCTACCCATTGCTTCAGAGCATCAGATGGTAAACATACAACTGATCCTAATATCACACTAAGATGGTAATATGACAAAGAGTAGAACCTCACCAGCGAAATTTAAAATTTGACCTTGCCACTCTCTTTTCATTCTGCAATTAATTTAAGAAAAACTAAACCAAAGTAAAAAAAAAAAAAAAAACAAACAAAAACAAAAACGAAACAAGAAATACACCAACCAAATCCAACAAAAAAACAAATCCCTGACACACAGCATAATCTTTCTTTTTCCTTTGCTGCCCTACGGAATTCATTTTTTAAACAAAACCCCAATAATTTATCTACCCTGCGTGTTGTATGTAGAATTGCCACTAAAAAGAACCCAGGACATTTTTCCTTCTTATCTGCAATGTAGCTCATATCAGCCAAGCTGTCACAAGACAGTACTTGATATAAACAAGAGATTGCAAAGACATCTCAGTAATCAATATTAGGATGGCTACAGTATGGAAGCCCCAACCACTGCATATCATTTGTCTCAGCATCTATTTCTATGACCAAATGAAGCATTAATTCAAATCATAAATCTATGGTGATTTAAATCTGGGAATGAGCACCTGCCTGCTTTAATGATTTATTTTGTACATTTCAGTAAGCAGGAGATTTGTCCATATGAACTGACAGGTCACCTTCAGATGCCAGTAGCAGACTGTTTATCACCATGCAGACTAGCATCTCATCTTAGCAAGTAAATATTAAACTAAAAGAATCCAATTGATTGTGGATGGGGGAGAAAGGCGTTGCAGCCATATATTTTACTCAGTGTGCTAATACCTCACTCTGATTCCTCTGTAATTTCTTTTTTTTTTCCCTTTATTTTCCCCGCTTCTAAAATGATAATTCTGGTGGGAGGATGCAAGCTCAAGGTTACCAGCAAAACTGAGAGATATAAAATAATTACTTATTAGTATCATTGGCTTCCTTTAACTCCCTTCACTCACTAACCTTTTGGCCACTGCTTCAAAGGACCAAGTTAATAAATTTGTGTAGTGCTCTGTATAATTATACAACGTTAGACTACAAGAATTACTTCCGTAGTTCACATTAGGCATTTGATTAAAACCAAAAAGCAAGACAATTTGGAAGCAAATCTGACAAGTCGATAAGATAAATAAAACAACGGTCCCTATTTTATTTATCTGCCTTTATGTAGGCATTGGAGCACAGGAGGATCGATCCACGCACACCATAATGCCTATTACATATGGGCTAAAATGAATCAGTTAAGCTTTTAGCCCAGTTGGATTGTTTGCTCCTTTTCAGTTTGGTCAGGCACATAACCTAATTTAAAATGTAAACTAAAATCAGGTTGTTTTCTTTTGTTTTATTCTTTCCTCCCGTCAACATTCAGTAATGTAATATTTCACAATCTTGCCTAGCAAGCTATAATTTAAAACATTAATGGTATATGGACTTGATAATATTTATTTGAAAATACATAAATAAACACATTCCTGAAAAATGCAGGAGAAGAAAGAGTACACACCAACTACAAAGGAACACCTTTGAAATACAAGTTCTTGTCAAGATAATACAGTGCACTAATTTTCAAAAATGCAACTAATAAACAAGGAACTTAACTCTTCATGAACTGAATAATACCCTGACATTAGTAGCAGTAGGAGTCACTTTTCTGATTCCATATGCATGACCAACGCTGGACACTAGACAGGGTTCACTATAAAAATAAACAAATAAAAGCAAATTGTTTTTGAGAAATCCTCTGTAAGAAGGGTGCAGCTCAAGACAAGATTCACAGAAAAGGAAACTATATTTTCAGAACCATTCCTCATGGAATGGAGACAACTGGAAAGCTATTCACTCTATTCAGAAGAGACATTTTTTTCTGAACAAAATTAACTCAATTCTTCATTCAGTTAAATTGGGAAATTAACTGAAGCTAACAAGTAAGTTAAGGGGCTGAGAGGAAATTTTGACAATGACAATAAATAATCTTGCTTCGCTAAGTTTGCCCTATTAAAATAGCTAGAATGTATTTTCTTAAATAGGGAAAATGATTAGGCTGTCTAAGAGCATATTAGTTATCTAAATTATGACTAGAAAAAGGATTTCAAAACAGATAATTTGCTTTTTTGTTCCGAGGAAGTTCAGATATTCCTTCTATCCACTCTTCTACAAACACTCCGCATGGTTTAGATGTTGATTACCTGCTAACTTTTCCATCCCCATGGACACACATGTGGTTTACAACTAGAACTGCCAACCAGTATTTGAACTTTTTATTTCACATAATGGATTCATCTAAGCCTGAAAGTCTAGATTAGCTTCTAGTTCTAGTACACACTCTTTACCTTCTCAGTTTGTATTTATATTTTTCACCCTTTCTCATTACTTCTCTTTTCTCCCAGTGTGCTAGAGGCCACCTGGTCCTTCCACTTCATTTGTACCTATCTTCTCCTCCCAGATTTCAAAGACACCTGCACTATACCCTGTCTTGTTTTCTCTCCAAGAGAACAATCTTTACGCTTGTATTCGAGTAACTGCATATGTGGTATCTGAGTACTCACACACAATTTAAGACTATTTTCTTCACCATCATAGAGGTATTTTTAAAGCTTTTACTTAAAAGGAAAACAAAACAAATCATATAATCTCCTTATGCAGTAATGCACACATACCGTTGCTATTTACAGTAGTATGTGCCCAGGTGAACCTCTTCTTTGAACTGCAATTCATATTATTTCTAAATAATACCCTAGTGATGCCTACTGAACTGTACAGAAACACTTCTCACAAACAAGTATTTATTTATGTTAAGGCCAGTACATACCCTCTAAGATTTAATGTATTTAGAAGATGAAAAACTAAAAAATAAAAATAAAAAAATTAATCCAGACAAAGGGCCAAAATAAAAACAAAAAAGCCTATCTGAGGCCATTTTATTCCAGTATACACCAATCTTCCCTGCAGTCTTCTGAGTGTACCTCTCTGTCATTGAATTTCTGTTGCTGAGTTAATACTGTCTCAACATGATAAAAGGATCCAATACAATGAAATGGCATAACAAAACATTTTACAGCAGACACACACAGATGATTAAAGATTTAATCAACAACAACAAAAAGTTATCCTAGCTTTGAAGTATGCTTTAGCAAAACAAATTGTCCAAGCAAATGAATAAAGTATACTGAAACAATTCTTTTTTGTAAAGGAACAAGAGTTGCTGATGGCTGCTTAAGAAATGGAAAAAAATGTTAACTACATTTTAAGAACGTGTTTATTAAAATAAAATATGATAGGAACTGCAGAGCATGGCAGAATTTATTGTGTATGTATGTTTTCCTTTTGTCACAGGGCACATGAAAGTATGAAATATTTTGCTTTCAAGCTTGTGTTCTGAATTACCTAAAGTCGATACCCAGCACACTGAGCAGGAGACATTGTTAAATTTCACTTTGACACCATCATCTGTCACTCCACCTGTACTTTGAAAAATGAACTCTAAGCAATCAAAACACTTTCTTTCATGGAAAATATTAACTGGAGTCTGCAAAAGTAGCCTGCAAAGAAAAGAATGTTTTTGTAATAATAACAACAAAACTGAACACTGGTATAAAGGTCAGGCACAAAATAAAACTAAAAACATTAAGAAAAAGGAAAACAAATATGCAACTTTTTTACACCAAGCCAAGGATTTCAGAAGGAAGTTCAGAAAGATCACCATTTTAATAAAATATTTTAGTATTATGGACATATAATAATGCCATGTCTGAAACTTACCAACACTTGAATTCAGGTCTCCATTTTCAGAGTCTGCTCCATGCTGGTTATTATTTGCATGATAGTTGGACATAGCTTCCAGTTTGATTTTTTTCACTTTCATTGCTTCTGCTATGGCAGCATTGGTGGCAGCTGCTGCTGCTGCAGCTGCTGCTGTCAGACCTGCAAAGAAGTATGAAAAAAAATTAATATTCATTATTTTATGAGTCTCCTTTATTGTAGGGACTTTTATTATTCCTTCATGCTTGTTACATAAGAACAGAGAGCACTGCAGATTATAATTCCTCTTGTTGGTTTTGAAAACTATCAACTTTTTCAAGTAAAATATTTCACATCATATTACTCCTTACTTTAGATATATTACTAGCATACATTCATCTAACTTGGTATCTAGTAAGTGCATTCATAATAGAATCACAACTAGATGCAGCTACAAATACATGCAGTCAAAAATCTAATTTAGCTTCAAAATGGTGTCCTGAGTGTCTGACTATGAATAGGTGAATATGTACACAACCATACTTCGGAAAAAAATTCCTATTAGATCTCTACTGTAAGACATGCTAAAGAAAACAGAAAAAAACAGGTCTATGATTTCTATTTATGAGTAATAGATGATAGAACTCAGACATTTCTCATTTCATACATAGCAGCAAGTAGATGCAGTTGTTCTAGGAAGCATTTCTAGAAAAAAATAATGCAGAACATTATTTTGCTGTCCCCCAGACTTGAAGGCATTAAAGTACTTATCAATGAGAAGAGCAATTATTAACCCATTTAATACCAATCCCAAAGCCATCTACAGGCAGCTCAAGTGCTCTTCCTGCCAAAGCAAGTTTCTGCCATCCAGCCATTTACAAGAATGTCCTACAAAGCAAGGAAAATTTCTCTTTGCCAGGAGCAATCAGAGAACCGGTCCAGTTCTCCAATTGCCTTCAAAACTCAAAATTAGATGCAGCCTTTAATCAAAGTCACAAGCATCTTTGCAGTTTTTGCCCTCTTCCCTGAGGTAGGATAACTTTCCTGTGGTCCCCAAAGCCCTGCTGCTGCCCACCCAGATCGCTCTGCCCCAGCCTGGGTGGCAGCAGAGAGAAGCCAGTGTCAAAACTTCCCAGGAGCTGCCTCCCCCACACAACTGATGCAGGGGGCAGAGATGGAAATTATAGAGAATTAAGTCTAAGAAATAGAGAAGGCAATAAAGCAGGTAAGCTTAATGCATTGATGCACTCTCAGCCTGTCATGCTACAAGAAAACAGACCCTCAGTCATTTTGAATCAAGATTCTTGCCCTGAATGTGGAGAAGGCTTGAAAAACTCCATGTAATTAGTTTAAAGGTGCCTGCTTGTCTGATTTTCAGCTATTCTGAGAGGTGTGAAGCGTCTTATGGATCTCAAGAGGAACTAACTCCGCAATTCACTATTCTAAGGCTGCTGTCTAGCATAGGAAGAGTGCAATTTAGCAGGAAAGACCAAATAAGCAAATAATCCCAGGCCTCTGAGGTAAATATTACTAGCACCATTGCTTCTCAGGGTCTCTTGTTGTCTCCTTTGACTCCTTACACGGAAAACAAGTTCACATTTGCCATGTTTTTGGCTAGCGATAGGGAGGGACAGAAGGCAAATTCCAGCAGGGGAAAAGAAGGTGGTGAGCAGACATCAGGAAATCTATGAGGTGGCATAAGAGGTGCCTTTGAATATATTGTTGCTTGACTGAAGCTTGTTTTCCCTTATTGCTTTGCATGACCACATAAAAATTAGCAAATGGTTCCAGCCTCCCGACCCTCCTCACAGTCTGACTTCTAACACCTCCATGTGTAATGAGAATTACTGACCAAGTGATAATTACAGATCAATATTCTTTAGAAAAGTGCTGTTTCAGGTAGAAGATGTACCAAAAGCCAAAAATAAATGAGAAGGTGAATAAATATGAGAGTTTACTTTTATTTCAGCTTCTGCTACTACCACAAATTGTGCATGTTCTGATCTTTAAAAGGTATTGACAATAACATGGATTGCTTCCAATTATATTTTTACCTTGGAGGAAGGATATGAAGCCATACATCACACAAATTTGATTGCAGTCCCTAAATTTGGCCACAGAAAAAGGGATGGTGCACCTCTGAACTTTAGTTTGCATCCGGTGCTCATTAAACAACACAATAACCTATACTTCCTTTTCTAATATATGTATACATCTCTGAAAAGCTAAAACTAGCATTTTTAAAGAACAATTATTTGGAGGAATATTCTGGTACACTATTTTCAATGACTGCAACAACAGGCCCCAAATTTTTGGTTGTGACTACACTTCTAGATCAGCTGTTTTACAGTGCTTCCAAGTATTTGGGTAAATTAGATACTAAGGAGATGCTGGACATAGTACTTGTGAGACCACCTGCAATTACTTTGTTTCACTGGAATAATGACCTGAATGCAGAATTCCTGAAATAAAAACACTCTTTTGCTACAAAATTTGCAAAAAAAAAGTATGCTTTGGTGCATTTCTTTGGATGGGGACTGAGAAACTAAAATACAAATTGCTTAGCTCTGTAATATGATTTTTGCAAGATAATGCTTGTGGCAAAAAATGATGATTTTAAAAAGTAGAAATTAAATTAATCATTTCATTCCTCCTCTTATACAATCACAGCACTGACTGAAATGATTACTTTACTATACAACAACTAATGGAAATCATGCAGATTTGAAATGCTTGCCTCATGTAAGCACTGGTGTAAGTACGGAGGGAAATGGAACGAATAATGCTCAGAATTCTAGCTTAATGCTGGTCCCTCACAGCAATTCCAGACTACAGCACAGCTTCTCTACTGCTACTTTTTCCTATCACCTGACTGTGATGATATAGCAAAGCAAGTGGCAAGGGAGGCCCAAAGGCAGTTATCAGAGCCACTGGCATTATAATCACTGGTGCACTGTGGTGCACTGGGGTGTGGTACAACCCAGAACTTCAGCACATGGCCCAACTTACCTTTCTTATCTCATTGGTATAGACACGCAAATACACCAAAAGCAGAAGTTAATACACTACTATGTATCTATATTTATATTTTAAAATAATAAGTTTTAAAGTCACAGTATGGGTATATACCCAGGGAAACACTTGGGATTTTTTTTTTTTTAATTTATTCTTTGAAAAAGCCTTTTGATGTAAACATTACTTAATATAAATTTACTCTTACAATAAGTAGCCAAGGAATTTCCAAGGTGCACACTTCTTTACACTACAGAAATGTTATCTTCAAAAATGATATAACCAAATGTACAAAGTCAACTGAAATGAAAGAAATAAGGATCACACTGAACAGCCACGTAGGTATTTTTTATTCTTTACAAATATTTATTTGAAGAGTTAAAAAATATTCAGGCCCAAATATTCAGTGGATTAAAGTCAACGGTAGTTGTCATTAATATTCTGAAATTGATAAGTTGTTTATGTCTGGCATTCTTCCTGCTGATTATGCAGTGAGACAGGCAGCTTTATAAATATCTCATCACTCCATCGTCACACAAATTTCATCGACAGTGCTCATGCACAGCTATTAGCAATATGAATCTAACCATTACAAGAGGAATGAAAATCGAACATGTGGCATTAATACGCAGTCCTGGTTCCTAACCATCTGATAGGCAGATGGTGTAAAGCGGATTCTCCAGCTGAAATGAAGGGGCACATCATTTAAAACCTTGTTTGCATTCTAACTGATATCAGTGCCATATTGATATACATGATACATCATGGCAGTATTTGAACAATCTAGTTTGTTTCAGTCATAAATGTTTACAGCCTTGTTTTTTATCTTTAGAAGCATGTTCTGAGGAGCGTATTTTTAATTTATGAAACCTATTGTTTACTTCTGTTGAACCAGAAGATTAGCAAAGAGCAGGAATATTAAATTACCACAACCACAGCAGTATAACTAAGATGGATGAATAAAGTATGGTTTTTCAATATGTTAGTAAAGGAATTAAAAAATTAGCCTGGACATTTTATGCATTAAATACATTTATTCATTTAAACCTTACAGCTTTTTTCCCATGTGACATACTTAGAACTTTAATGCTTTATAAAGCCATTCATTTAAATCTCTTACTGCGTGCAATTAATCTTGTCCAACAATTTAATTCAAAAAGCAAAACATCAGAAAGTAAAGTTCGATTCAACCATCACGCTTCTGAAGTAATCCCCGTATTGCTGACAGTTCCTATAGACTCATCAGCAAAAGTCTGTTCAAGGTGTCTTGCAGGAGCCGTATGAATTTGAATTACAGCTCAATTGAAAGCTCGCCAAGACTTAGTAGGAACTCAGGAACAAGAAGCAGAACACCAAAAGAGAGTGCGAAGGATCCTTTCCTACTAAGACCTTCTCTCTTCTGTCACTAGATTACTTTGGCCTGTTGGGTGTGTTTGTAGCTGTTAATTATGTTAATAAAGTTGCAGCCTGCTGTCTCTGCCAAATATAATCATAAGCTTTCTCCTGCCAAGTCCTAGTCTAATTTACACCCGTGCAACTCTACTGAAGTCAGAATTTCGTGGGTGAGAATGAGACCAGAAGTATGCCCAGTATGTGTGGTCTCTAACGCTGAAAAATGAGTGAACAAAACAGAAAGCAAGGACTAAAAAATCCCCAGCATCTTCAGAAAACAATTCTGTTTTAGAAGCAAAGTCCCCAAGAGAGCTGTCATATATCATGACAGATTTTCGAAATGTATATGAATTACTGGTGGGCACTAAATCACATCCAGAGTTTCTGCCTTCTAACAAATAGTATTGCCTGCCTGCCTTAAGAGAAAGCTCTTAAAACTTTCAGTTTTGATGGGGTGAGCAGCGTACAACACACCCTATTTGTGAAGCAAAATAGAAAAGTACCTGTGAGTGGAACTTTTTCAGACTTGAATATGTTTCAAAATACACATTTTTTAATTGCATACCTAAACCTCATCCTGGAACAAATTACAGAATTATTTAAATAATTGATCTTAATTCACTTTTAACTTCCTTCACATAATTATGCCTAAGAACACTAACAATTCCTTATAGTCAGTCTGATAATTTCCTTAATGCAACTATTGGCTTCATATATATATATATAGGTACTTACTAAATTCAGTAACATGTATGTACTTACACAAGCTCCCTCTTTAGGACTTCTACGACATCTTCAAAAAACTTTACTTTTATCATCACAGAACAGGCAAAAAACCAAAATACAACTGTCAGCAGTGTGGTACATTTAATTTCATTTATCTGCTGGAAACTTAATTCTGCAGAAACATTTTACTCGCTGTATGGGAGGACTTCCAAATCTCATCTCAATCCTGAAAGACCTCCTTTCATTATTTCAAATTAATTCTTAATCCTTTTTCTTCTAGTTTATTTCAATGGTACTGACTTGAAAATAATTCAAGCCCTTTCTTGATTGAATACCAGACTGCATATTGAGGTTCTCACTTCAGCAAAACTTCTACTAAAATCTGAAAAAAATCTGCCTTGGAAAGAAAGGCAGGGTTCCCTCTTAGGACCTCACCCTGATCACTGTAGGTTATTGCACTGGTTTCATGGGTTTCAGCAGTTCAGGTACAAGTCTTTGGTAGCTTATTATGCTGCTGCCTAGTTATTTCAAATGAAACAGGATCCTAACCTTAGTCTCTGATCTAATGGGTATTTTATACAGTGTGATACATAAAACAAGAAGGGGAAAGCAATCTGCAGGAGGACAGAGGTCTGATTACACAGACTGGATTGCAGAAAGGAGAACTTCACCAAAATGTTTTGCTAAAACATACTGAGTTTCAGTAAACGAATTCTTTGTGTATAATGTATGTCCTGAATCTCACAGTAATCCAGAAACTTTACTTTTGCTAAGCTGTCTAGATTGATCCAATACAACAAGCTTGGTAAACCCTAAAAATTTTATCAACTGTTATTTTGGGATAATCAAAGAAATTATTGTCTGGTCTGCCTAACTACATTTTTCTGATTGACTAGAGTGGTTCAGCATAAATTGCTCATCTAGATATCTAGATATTTTTTTTAAATTTGTCTTAAAGGCCTACTATTAAAAGCATCATATTAATGAAAAAAAACCTCCCTACATTTTATATATTGTTAAAGAAGGAATGCTTAGAAAAAAATCATCCATGGTTGAGACTGGTGCAACTAAACTGAATCTGACAGTCTTGCACTGGGAGAAAACAGTGTATGTGAAGCTCAAACCATCTGTTGTTCATCAGTCTAATCAGACCTTTTTCCTGTAACTATTCCTAACTTATACTATGAATTTTGAGGCCTGGGTATAGCATTTAAGATAAACAAGCAAAAGAGCAAAATTTCCACAGTACTGTTTGAACCTAAAAAACTTTCTTATTAAGATGTGCCTGCACAATTAATAACACAGTTGTAGAAATAAAACATTGATGTGGAAAGCAGCAGTGTCCTTTTGTTTTATTAAAACTGCATTTTTTGAAATAGATCTACTAGCACGTCAAACAATGCTTCCAAAAAATGTGTAAATGGAATTATTTTATCACTAGTATTTGTTAATTATATATACTAATATATATGGAACTGACTGACTTACATTCCATGAAGTTATTCTTTCTAGTGGATATATTCCTTTGTACTGAAGAGTAAAAAGTGAAATCCCAAAGTGTATTTCAAATACCACAACAGATTACTAACTGTTACAGCTTCATGGGGTTTTGTAATCTATGAATTTATTATTGGCTCGGTGCAATTGTGACAGAATTAAACAATGTATATTGCATAACTGCCTGGCTAAAGTGCAGTTTTCAGCAACAGTTTAAAATCCTACTGGAATGCACACAGCAACAATACAATACAATTAAGAGAGAACATTCTTTCTTAAACAACAGTCATCTTTTCAAAAGCAATAGATTCTCAGTTCTCATTCACTCTGTTGCATTATTCATTTCATGCGCAACCTCATGCTGGACCATAAATTGTTACTTTATCTAATCAAAGGCGACTTAACTCCACAGAAGGTCAAAGGTTTAATTTTGTGAAGTATTATCTTACGCTATGAGTTTAACGGAAAAATAGAAGAAGAAAAACAGCCAAGAAACTGGTAATAAATGAACCTTTATTGCCTCAGGCATTGGCCTAGTTAATAAACTTTCATTGAAGGTTTCTTTCAACTGTTATGGACAATGAGGTAAAAAAAATCTTAAATTACAGCCATGTGTGACTTTTAAAGCAGGCATTCTTTTTTATCTCAACCTTCCCTGCTTAGGAAAAAGACAAAGAGATTGTCTTCAATTTCTTAACCAAAAATGTATGCTTCTAAACAGATGAAAAAGTGCAGATCAAGCCTTTTAAAAGCAGAGGTCAGCTTTGAACAATATAAAAAAATACTTTTCCTTAAGCGTCAAATCCTGATCCATAGTCTCTTTAACTGAATAGCATGCAGTTCCAAAAAAAAAAAAAAAAAGTGGGAAGGCGAAACATATATATACTGACAATATATTATGCTAACAATGATGGCTGGTTCCTGAAAGACTTTCTATTTTACATTTGCATTGCTAGAGTGCAATAATGGCTCTTCTTTACTAGAATGACTTATTATGGGAACAACTTCCCTGCACTTTTTACAAATAGAAGCTCTTTTCTTCTTTTCATCTGTATTATCTCATGTTCTCACAATACTATTCTTGCTGTTAGGAGAAATTAAAAGGTTTAACATAATGACAGTTACTGTTGGTTATTGGTGCTCTGTGAATTTTCTTCAGTTAATGTTCTTAGGTTTTACTAACTACAGTGTCTTTTACTAACATACTCTTTGGGACCAGTTTAGAGAAGTGTATTACAGCTTAGGTTACATAGTCAAAAACAATAAGAAGACCAGTACTATTTAAAAAAACCTTAGCCTTTAACTTTAGTCTAATTCATAATTAAATGGACACAACTAATTAATTGTAACAGTGCTACAATTCAAAAATACTGAAAAGACGTGTTCATGCCTGTAACAGCCGTAATGTAGCTAAATACTCATAATCTTTCAACCAGCAGGAGCTTTTGTAGTTTTTTTTTTTTATAAACCTAATCCACAGCTTGACACAGATCCTGGGGTAATGGCACACAGTTCTTTGATTAAACTAATATCCAAACACTGCTGAGGCAGTCTGATGGCCTCGTGGAAGTGTTTCCCTACAACTTCCAAACTCAGCCCTGCAAACAGAACTGCCAGATTCTTTCCCATGGACCCACCGTAGCCCACGTGCCTTAGTCCACGTGCCTAATCATGGGAATGAAATTTAACTTATCCCTGTGTACAAGTATTTGTGGCACTAGAACAAGATCTGAATAAAATTAGATTTTAGCTGTGCACCACAATTTTAGCTTTGATAGCTTTCTGGAGGAATGGATGTGCCCCTAGAGGGACCTGTTCTCTGCACTGAGTCCACACACTGGAGAAACAGCCCACTAATATCTAGCCGACGTGCTATCATAGCCTTTGCGGCCTTTATGGCTTTGCTCCTAAAGCAACATTTTTGCCCAAAGAAAAAAAGATTTGATTCTCACTTCTGGTGCATAAGAATAGTCAGCTACAGACTTATTTCAGGCTCATGCCATCCTCAGGAAGTGAAAACAGCATTATTTCTCGTCATGAAAGGAGAAGGCAAGTAATTCAGGGCTTTAGATGTGATGAAATATTATCACAGCTGCTGATTAGAGCAGTAGACCTTCAATAAATGTCTAAAGTATAAACTACTATTTCAAGATATTTTAAATAAAGATTCCATTGGTTTATTCTTTAATGGAGTTAAAATATACTACATATATAAAAAAAAAAAACCTAGAATGTTTTTAAAGAACAATTTTGATCCCCTTTTGTCATATCTAGCTTTAAAGTAGAGATTGTTTTGAATCCTCCTGCCCCTAAAAAGAAACCTTTGTAATACAATATACATTAACAAATTCTATAACTGCTTTCTGATTATTTCTTTGTATTTGCAGTGTGCAAAGCAAGTTGTGCCAAACATTAGAAAGACAGAAGTCAATATAACAGTGGCAAAAAGTCCCAGTAATCCACTGGTTATTTCAAGACGTGTACCCTTGTTTTAACACAGCAAGTTGAATAAGAGAATTTTCACACTTCTGAATGCAAAGAATTCACCTGTAAGGGTCAGGAGAGTCCTCTCTCCTTCTTCATTCTTTTATTCACTAGAAGTGTTGTAACTTCAAGAGCTGTACTGTGGCTTTGGGGTTCTTTTTTTTTTTTTCCTTTTCTTTTTTAAGTTTCGTCAGATCCATTATGCATTACTCTGTGCCAGAGGCAAGGCATGGGGCTAAATGTACTGCTACAGCACAGTGATAGCAGAGTTTGTACTGTGATACTGTACAAAGTAGCTGTGATAATGACTCACAGGTAACACTGTGTAGTCCTTTTTTTCAGATGAAAAGGCAGTCAATTGTCATAGACAGTCCTCTCTCACCTCTATGCTCTACTTGTTGCACAAGGGAACAGAACACTAAATCACACAGGTAGCACCCTCGGTGCAGAGCAAGGCATTAGATGAATGTTTTTGGATGGCATGTGACATTTGAAGACAAAGTATCTCTTTCTAGTACAAACTACAGCACAACAGAAGCACAATATGCACCTATGTTGTGTCCCACTATCAAAATTCATTCACTGAAAGAGTGGTTAAGCATTGGGACAGGCTCTTCAAACAAATGATGGAGTCATCATCACTGGAAGTGTTCAAAAAGTGAGTAAATATAGAACTTTATGATACAGTTTAGTGGGTATGGTGATGTTTGTCAAAGGCTGGATTTGATCTTGGAGGTCTTTTCCAAACTTAATAACTCCATAATTTGTTTTATATTCTAAGGCCAAATTATCACCCTAAATCAAGGGAGCTCTCTCACACCCACAGTGTTCAGTGAATACTGAAATTCATTCAACAGAATACTTTTGTTTTGTACCTCAGAATTGCCTGCTACACAAGAAGTTAATGATGTTAGTGACGTTAAAATGAAAGCGTGGTATTTATAATGGATATATTATTACTGTACTGGATTGTAATACAAAAACAAAGATGCAGTAGCTTTTCTACAGTTCCTACCATATTGGCATAATCACAGTTCTACATTATGAAGACCTGCAGACATTTGTAAGTTCAGATTTACATACATGAACATATGTATTGCTTCCGAAAGGCATATTCTTTGAAGCCGACAACTGATTGGTACCACTGTCTAACACATTATGAATAAATATTCAAAGGTTATCCAGTAAGCAAGCATAAGAGAACCCCAACATTCTCTTTGGCAGAAACCTGAGAAATCCTCATAGTATGCTATGCAAAGGAGACATTATATGTTCATTGCTAGCTATACTTTACGAAAGAACAAGCTTTATGCTATCATGATCCTCTCAACTTGATATTGTCCACAAAGAGACAAAATATGATGACAACAGTTATGTCATAGATTCCCCATTTTGTAGGAAGAACTATATTATAACAGCAGCAGATAATTTAATTAATCTTTTCTTCATCCATTAATGCACGTGATTATCAACAGATTTGGATTTTCACAAACGTGTCTGTTCCTGGAAATCACTTTTCTCCACCTTCTCAACACTCACAAAAGTGCAAAATGAGTCATGGGCTTTCTAATTTCTCCTCCCTCTGGGTTATTACCTTCTTTCTGATCATTGCTAAATTGCAAGTTTCAGACTTGTGTGACATTCAGATTGGCAAGATGGACTGCACATTTAGCACAGAGTGAGTAATAGAAATTACTGGCAAAAATTTAATTAGTATCTGGATGATAACTCACTATTTTTATCCTAACTGCAAGCTATCTAATCAACTACAAGATGCAACCTCAATACATAACAATGAAAGTATCAACATTCCAAATGAATTTATTTTTTAACAAAAAAAAAATACATAGCCCATATAGTGTACATGTATTTCTTTTGTATTTTCTACATATTACTGGTCTTCAACATAATGACTTCTAGACTAAAATTTATAGTATGAATAACTTGGAAAAAAAAATAGAACAGGGTCACTATTGTTAGTTTATTTTAGAAATCAGAACACCATTCTAGTAATTTGATACTAATGTTGACTTGCAGTCACTTTGGAAGACATACAGATAACTAATAAGATTGCAAGTATAAAACATTGATTATAACCAATATTTGTCACTGCATATCCCAAAGAACTGGTGGACACTTTCCAAAGTGAAGAATAAATTAGCTCTGAAAACATGTCTATGGTATGCATAAAATTTACAGGAAAGAAAATGACCAGATTTGATGAAATTTCTTATATTAAATTGTTGAGTTTCTTTAAAATTTAGTTCTTAATAACTACTTACATGTTAAAACACAGGAATTGCTTTTGAAAGGATGCAGACCAGTTGTTAGATTTAATTCTGCAATGTACTAACAGCCCATAACATTAAGGAAAATTGTTTTCTGCCAGTGCCTTAAGAAGTTTTTAAGACATTTCTAGAATTCTCTGTTTGCTCTGTTCCCTAATTGGTTGTATTAGTCACATGCTGTATTTCTTTGCCAGGCTTGAAGAAGAGTAATTCCTCCATCTATTGAAACAGATTTTCTGTGGTGGTAACAGGCCACAGGAGGATTGTATTTCATCTAAGCTGCATACTAACCATATATATATGTGTGCATATAAATATATATGTACATATATATATATATACACACAGTGCAGTTTCATGTAATAAAGGCAGATGAATCAACACAATTCTGTTCTTCCAGCAACGATATTTAATAAGGATAGCATATCATCTACAGAGACATTCATATATGCACCAGGCAGTACCATGATCAAATCTCTGTGTTCAAATGCAGCTGTATTTACATTTTTCTTTCTTTGCTGTTGACATCCCTCCTTTCTCAACTTCAGCTAACACATTACAAAAGAGGCAGTATTGTGTTGTCTCAACTGACCATGCTTTTGAAGAAAAATATTTACAAGTAGTTTTTTTCCATTCTTGTGGGTTTTTTTCTAAGAAAGCTTACATTGCAGGAAAACTTCAGTGAATATTAGTAAATGTTCTACTTTCACTGGAAACTGCTATCATTCAAGCATAAGTGATTGATATTCCTCATATCAAAGAGCATGAAATATAAAATTAGTTACAAAATGGCTTCAGTGCATGGAAAAAAGATTGCCTCCTACAATGCTGATGATACACAGGGATTTTGGATGGATTCTTTTTTCCAGTCTCCTGAATGAACAGTTGACATTCCTCACCAAACTAACAGATTGCCAGAAATCCAATTGTATCCTGAGCTGCATCAAATGAAGCATGGTTGAGGGAAGTGATTTGCCCCCTCTACTGGGTTCCTGTGAGACCCCAGCTGGAGCACTGTGTCCAGCTGGGGCCCACAACACAGAAAGTACATGGACCTGCTGGACCGAATCTAGAGAGGGGTCATGAAGACAATCAGAGGGCTGGAGCACCTCTCCTATGAAGACAGCCTGAGAGAGTTGGAGCTGTTTAGCCTGGAGAAGACTCCAGGGAGACTTTACAGCACCTTCCAGTAACTAAAGCAGCTACAAGAAAGCTGGAGAGGGACAAGGGCATGGAGTAATCAGAAAGAGGGTAATGGCGTTAAGCTAAAGAGGGTAGGTTTAAATTAGGTATTAGGAAGAAATTTTAAATTGTGAGGGTGATGAACAGATTGCCCAGAGAAGGTGTGGATGTCCCATCCCTGGAAGTGTTCACGGCCAGAATGCATGGGGATATGAGCAACCTGGCCTAGTGGAAGGTGTCCCCTGCCCATGGCAGAGGGGTAGGAACTAGATGATCTCTAATGTCTGCTTCAACACAAACCATTCTGTGATTCTGTGAATATCAATTTTATCAAGAGGATCAAGTATTTTTTTTGTATCCAATTGTAGCATCAGCTCACCTTAGAGTATTTATATAAGAGATATTTTAATGAACATTTTTACTTCAAGCTACCATATAACAAAAAAATAAACTTTACTCCATTTCAAAGTTCCTACCATTGTGCTGTGTCTCCCCAAATCAGTCTTCCACTAACACAGTGTTTCACTACAGAAAGCAATTTTATCTGCAGAATGCCATTAACACAGTGCACTTCACCTAATATCAACTTTCTTTTTCTCATCCTATGTGTTCATATAAAATGACCACATGCAAATTATGGAAGATATTTTTTTCCAACAGTAGGACTGTGCTTTTTGAGAGATTATATGAGCAGTTATTTTGCCAGGTTCAGAAATGCCCCTAGATAAGTTGGTTAGACTGCTCATGTCCTGAGTTTCCTGTTTGTCATTTTCTCATCATTTATCTTCAGTTAGTAGCAAATTAGATCCAAAAAGCTCATAACCCTACACCTACAAGACCTGTGCTTAACCACATGTACCAAGCATACCTTCTACAGAAATCCTGAGGTGGTAGCAAGAAGAATCTGAAGAGACACTGGAAGTATCTGAGTAGTACCTGAATTACTTTATTCACCCTTTTAGCTAAAAATACCATCAGAAGAAGAAATTAGAGGCTCTTGAATTTTAATTCTGAGATTATCAGAAAGTATCAGATTCTGCATTTTAATTTCATTCCCCTTTACCTATTAGATGGAAATAACCCTTACTCTAAAGAAGGATTATCAATACAAATCAGCCAAAAGTTGTACAAAGCTTTAAAAATAAGAAATTGCCAAGTATGCATTAATATTGTTTTCAGCCCTTGTTCTAAATCTATAAAGTCAAACAAAGTTCATGAATGCAAGGTAGATTTGCCTAAGAAGTGAGGGCAGCAGTTCAGTGCAAATTGTACATGGATAAAAATCCACACAGGAACTATGAAGATGAAACATTGCTATCAATTTTACCATGCACCTTTAAAAGATCACAAAACACTTTTGCGCCTAGAAGACACTAAGAAAGAATAGGAAATAAATATTTTTTATTAGTTTAATTGTGGTGTTTGTCTCAAAACCATCAAATTAACAGATACATGGGTTTTTACCAACTTGAATTTCAAGTTAGCATATGGTCAATTCAGACTCTGAAGCAGGGAGGGCATAAGATCAATAGTTTAGCAATTAAAAAAAAAATTAAAACACTTTTCAATTTCTGATAATTTCTGAAAAATTCTTAATGCCATGAAAGCTACTTAAGGCTTTATTAAAATTAAGTTTAAAAAAATCTCCATCCTTCTGTTGTTACCTGTGCTAGTTAAGTGTTAAAAATGCTCTTCCTAAATCACTGACAATCATGAGAAGGAATATAATTATTTTACCTTATGTTTGTAAAATGTGACTAGTTATTTTTTTGTTGACTGTAAAGGAAGTCGTATTCTGAAAAACAGGATATTAAGGATTAAAAAATACACTTCTAATCTAATTGTGTTGTAAAGCCATTAGATTTTTTTTTAAATGACCTGAAAGAGGAACAATATAATTATCTAATAATCTTTCCATCCTTTACAGACAAGAAAAAACAGGTGCATATTTAAGAACTGTTGCATCAGGTTACCTGTTCAAGGATAATGCTTAATTCTTTATCTCTACATTAATCCTAAATTGATAGATTCAAAAAAGCATATTCTTTACTTTGTTTCTAATCCAAAATTGTACACACACGAAGGAGAAAATCCATGGTTGTTTTCAATAGAGAAGTAATAACATTGGGGGAAATTCTCATTCAAAGGTCCATCTAGAATAAATTAATGAATTAAAACCTGATGTAGTCAACAGCTTCTTTAGCTGTTGATGCATTTTTCCAGCTACATTGGATCAGTGAAATTTGGCATAGACTTTGCTCCTCTAAAATACCTGACAGCTATGGAAACTTTGCAATTAAGTCTAAGTCAAAACTGTGGGGGTTTTTTTGTTCAAATGAATTTTTCCAAGAAGGTCACATACTGCATGCCACCCAAAGATTATCTTCTGTGACATACTACTGCCTTATTAAAATATGCAGGTATCCTTCTCATTGTCACAGAATGTCATTGGTGACCAAACACTTTAGGACAGGTTCAAGTACTGCTTTAAAGCAGAGTTTATTCAATAAAAAACTATTTACACTTCAAATTTTTATGTTATGGCTACAAGAAGCAATTAAAAATTCAATATATTAGTTCTAGTTTCCAGGTTATTATTTGTAGATATATTTTGGAACCTCAAACAAATAAATATCATTAAACAGCACACACTTTCCCCAAGAGCCCTGGAGAAGAAAGAAATGACGATTACTTTTGCGGGTCATGGTTGGCAAATACCAGCAGTTTTGCCTGGGGTAAGTGGCAAGGTGAAACCATGAACTGTGGCTGCAGTACCCTAATTCCTAAAACATGAAACATTTTGTATGCACCTAATCTGCTAAATATAAAGTCTGCGAGATTTCCTGGGGTTTTTGGCAATCTTTTTAAAAATAATACACTATATATCTATGTACAATGTGCTTTTTAAAAGCAATTTATATATCTTGCAGTTTTAGTACATGCAATTCCTGTTCTGCACTAATTGCACCCTATCTAATGCATTTTAAGGAGTATCTACTTTTGTTGTCATTATTATGTTCACCTTCATTCTTAACTATTAAATGGATGAATATGGGGAAAAGAAATTGAAAAAAATATGAGAAATGTATTTTGCAAATATCAGTATAGTTTTACTAATATTCAAACTTCATTTTTAGCAAACTTGTTATTTTAAAGCTGTTTATTTTTCTTTTTTTTTTTTACTTTTCCTACTGCAATATAATTTTTTAAAAAAATTAGCTTACCAGATAGGCTAATTCTGATAATAAATATTTATCCTGCATTTTTATATAAAGTTACATGGTATGACCCTGTGTAGCTTTAGAAATTAATATGAAGCCAACACAGCAGAGAGAGAGATTTGAAGTTCAGAAGCTGCTGACATTGGGCATTAGACCATAAGTAGGTCAGAATAAACACTTAACATTCAAATTTAAATATAATATTGTGTAATACAAGAAGATCTATAGAGCCATAATGTCTGAATATATTAGGTATGATGATAATACTTCTATTGATTTCAGTCTGTTAAAATAATGAAACTGGATTACACAAATCAATTCTTGGAATGCAACACAAAAGCATATATTATTTGCTTTGCACTTTCAAAATAGGCTTTTCAAGTGAAATTGACTACAGCTATTTTAGATTTTAACTAAAAACAAGTGTTAATTTTCTTAAGATCACCTAAAAAACAGGCTCATAGTACTCCTTACGTTATCTTACGGTTGACAAGCTTAACAGTCCTTTAACCATCTAACAAACAGCTTTCTCCATGTGATCAATTATTTAAGTCTCTCGCTCTTACATCATTACTTCTGCAAGAAGAGGAGGTGTTTCAATAGGAGGATCTACCATTAAAGACAATTAACAAGCACTCCATTTCCTTTGGCAGAGGGAGGACACTCACAAAATGCTGTAAAACATTCAAGAAAGTAGTTTCTGGTGATGTCTTCACAGTTATACAGAACTAAATATTTCATAACTTCTTGAAGTCTAACAAAAAACAAGGCATTGGCTTTTCAGGCTGTCAGGAATGATGTTTTGTTTTCCAACAAAGTGCTCAGTATATGTTAAATTATTTCTACTCCAGATGGGAATCAGACTGTACTCTTTAAATTACCCTGCTATAAAAACATTGAAAAGATGATGTTTGTCCAATATCACTATTCCGGTCACTAAACAAAAAATTAAGACGAAGGCGTTTTTGAGAATGTATGTTACAAAAATGAGTGGTGATCCAGAACATGGAATACGTTAAATCTGCAAAGCACAAAGCACACGTTCAAACCTGAAGTGTGAAGCAAAGTGGAATTTGCATTGTGACTGCAATAAAAACTGTAAATCAGTTCCTTAAAAGCAGGAGATACCAGTCTGAGTTAAAGGCTGCAGGCATCACAGCCTAACGGGGTGTACAGATTTCCATCCTGGCATAGCAAGTTAAAGATCTGCGATGGAGAGTCACACTCCTCTGTTGTTACCAGGAGGTAATTATACAACAGTATTACTAATGATGGAGTCCCAAAGCAATGCTTCTCCTCTTCCCAGTGGAAAATGTCTTTTGAAGCAAAGAGTGGCAGTGGGATTCAAGAGGAGGGAAAACACATACCATAAAATATAATTAAAAATTGTGGAGGCTGCCTATGACAAGAATAACCATAAAAAACAGATACAAACCAGCTGGCTGTTAACAACTCCTGAGTTATAAAAATCTTAACCTGCTGTAAAGCACTCAATTCGATTTACATAACCACAGAGCTGACATTCCTTTTAGGCTCCTCTGCTGGGGATTATTTTGACATGTTTTAAGGCAGCATAAAAAGCAACTGTGAAAGGAAGACATGTATCATCTTACATAAAAATTCATTCTTGCCTTAAGATTGGACTTACACGCTTTAATCCCAGCATCTTTAGTGAAACTGGAAAATATCTTCAATGGCTACTGGTGATTCAATTTTATAACATTATCCCTTTGGTGCTCATATTTTTGATAAAGCTGATAGTGTATGTATACACACAAATAAACAGGAAAAAAAAATCTATACAATCACAGA
Source organism: Poecile atricapillus (assembly GCF_030490865.1). NCBI lineage: Eukaryota > Metazoa > Chordata > Aves > Passeriformes > Paridae > Poecile > Poecile atricapillus. Next base: position 51,307,751 of record NC_081249.1, on the reverse strand, counting down.
AGCTTAAGTTTTGCTATTATTGCACAAAATATCAACCCCACTAGAACCCACTACAGAGCGCAGCATATCTAGTTTTAGATAGATTATGTTGCTTAAGATTGCAACTGGCCTCTGCTAAACAAGAAAAGCATTTCTTAGGAACGTAATGATGCAGACAGCATTTTACACAACTAACACAGCTTGCTGTAGGGAATTAAAATAAACAAAATAAAATAAAATCAATCTTACACTGAGTGAAGTTTTGATGTATAAGTGCTGGCAGCTTACATTGCCCAGAGCACAGAACGAGTTTTGCCATTTGATAATTTGCTTGATTCACTGTGCTGCCTCATGCAGGGCATTTTATGCCTGATTTATGTTTAATCGAGTCACCTGCTTAATGTTAAGGAGGGTCACAGTTAGATAGAAGGGTTACGACCATATAAGGCTTTCAACATCTTCCAGTTTGACATAAGAAATGGGTGTAAGTGTTAGAGGTCAACCTTTTTCTTTTATTTTGATTTAATGTTCTCTATGGAATATTGCATAAAACATTAATGTACCACAAAACCAATTTGATTCCCTTTTGAAATGCAGTAGGCAAATATGGATTAAGAGACTCAAAACATTAAAAAAATAAAAGCAATCTACAGTCTAAATGATTATCTATATGTGAGGGTTTTTTACAGCTTATAAAGTACATCTTTACTTATACAAAAATGAATGTAAGTTCTCCCTTTAATAGATAAGCAAACGAATTTATTCGGGTATCTCAGAAAAATAAAGACAAAAAGGACAGTAAACTTTCAATATAACTGAGGTGTCCAGGTCCACTATTCAGGCTACATGTTCATGCTTTTAAACATATATAAGTGGATATTAGAATTATCAGTATTTTATTTGCACTAATGATATGAAAAATTACATCCATTTTTAATAAATATAATTAGATGTGGAAACCACTACTGACTAGAGAGAGACCTTAGACAAATCTGGTCTTTCTCTCAATCTTTCAGCATGCTGAAAGTACTGCAGGACATTATGAATTTTGAAATTAAAATTCTCCCCTATAGCACTGAAAAAAAAAATAGACATGGCACCAAATAAGGTATTTAAAGATGTACTTTTAAGGAGGAACTATTACAGTTAGCTAGTGCAGATGGAATTCAGCACTTACCAGTTTGAAGAGATTTATCAGTCTTTTAAGTGCACTAAAGTATGCACATGTTATGCCATTAACACAATTACCAGAACCCAGTAACAGACACAATTGACAGTGAATCCTGAGGTATATCAGAAGTTTCAGTCCTTGGCTAAAATGTGATTTGTTTGCCTGCTAAATTGCATGTGTGTGATATACAACTTCTTGTGAGAATGAAAAGAATAAATATTTCCCTATTTCTTTTTATTACTATACCCAGAATACCCTAAGCTTTGTTAAATACTTTAAAACATACCAATAATTTTGTAAGATTCATTTAACAGACAACGTACAGACACAGCTTTGCATCCACATATTTAAAATAATTTACCTACATTGACAGCTTCACCCAGTTAATTTTAAATTAACCTTCTAAAATGTAATCATTCAGACCAAACTCTTCATATAGGTTGCCTACAGTCAATGAAGAAACACAGGCATTTCCAGAGGGTGATTCAAGTTGGCCTATTTTATACTGAGATGTATCACTCTAGAGATGTCTGCTATTTTCTACTGGCTATGAAAGGAGGTGACTTGTTAAGATTTCAACTGCTACACCTCAGACATATTAGCAGATGAATTTCTTCCTTGATAGCTAACTTCTTGCACAGCTAAAGCTAGGGAAAATCAAATTCTTTTCTCAGATAGTAAAAATATAGTGAAGATATTTACCTGTATGCCTAGCATTTCTATGGAAAAGTAATTAATCTGCTGGTTTGGAATTCTATTTCCATACATATTTCCTTTAAAATTAGTTTTCTGCTCAGAAAAAAACTACTACAAAACTATCTCAACTTTATACTTGACTAAAAACCTCTGCTTTATAAAAGTTTAAAAAACTTCAGTCATTAAAAGCTCAGAAAAATAAAGGAAGTCTCAAAATAATACATGCTTTGTAGTGTTCTGTAAGAAGAAAATTATTTCTATTGAACACACTTTCTTTCCTTCTTTCTTTCAAGGACTCTATTTTTACAGAAATATTTCAAAAATAGACCCTGATGGAAAAAACAGATTAAAATCTACTTTGAATGCTACTAGTTCTCATAACTTCTATCTTTTTCTGTCAAACATTTTGCCAGTTATTTTTTTCCCCAGTTCTACTTCCTATTAAAATCAAATTAGGGAGGTAAACTGATTTCACAATATAAATATTCACCTTCTAATCAAAATCTAGATTTAATGCCAGAGTACATATTGCAAATGAATACAAAGCATTTACAGAATTGAGTACTCTCCAGCTGGATTACAGGTACAATCTGGCCCACATCAGCAGTAGCTGGATTATCAGGAGGAACCCTACTGAACAAGACATTTAGTGATTGGTCCCAAAAGTTATTACCATGTCTTGAATTAGGGGTAGAAATCAGCTGCAGAACAGGACAGCAGAAAATGTCTCAGGAACTTTCCTATAATATGGAATCCACCACATCATTGTGCTGCTCATTGCTGCATAGAGAAACTTGAAAATATGAATTCATCAGAGCATAGAGAAAATCTAAAACACGCCCAGAAAGATGTAGTTCCACTCACTTGAGTAAACCTACAGGGATGATACTCAGTGCTGATTATAGGCCTATTTATTTCATTTAGGGAAGCATAGTAGTGAGATACCTGAATTAGCATGTTCACACACTACACAGAGGTACTAATTCTGGAATGGAAACTTTTGTCATGTTATAAGAGTGATACACCTAGGATGACAAGGAATAGACTCTATTAGATTATAAATATTCCCTTATTTCCCCCTTCATAAAGACAGGGGCAGACCAAAGAGGGAGAAGTATCTGAAACTACTCCCTACTTTGAAAAGAACTTATGAAAATCTGCCAGCTTTTTCTCTCCTTCTGGCTGTCAGGTCAGGCTGAAACTGTCTTAATTCTGTGCCCAGAAAGCTCTGTTCTCAGTAGCACACACTCTAAATAAAGTGTTATTACATAGTATCTCTCACCAAAAAAAAGAAGATGGCAATACCGTGGAATAGCATGGAATTCTGAAAGCCTCAGCATCAATGAGATGCCCACTGTCCATGGAATTATGCAATTCCAGCTCTACATATCAAAAGATAAACTTATATTAAGAAAGAAAGAAAAAAAAGTTATTTTAAAAAGAAATTGGCAAGGTGTTCTTAAGAATTAAAATTTTAAAAGAACTGTGAAAAGTGTCTTTATAGATCTTGAAACATAATAGGGTTTGTGAGCAGCTCTTTTTGAGCTTGTGTACCACAAATAGTATTTTCATGCTATGATAGAGATCTAACTCTGAATTTAGCAAGTATTTTTCCAAGAATATGTTGTTGTAAACAAATGCAGAGACAGCACAAGAAGGTATATTTGTCAAAATAGATGTTTTGAAAAGTTCCCCTTTTTTGTGTCAGTTATACAAAGCTAAAGATTTGTCATTAAGCAGCCTAAGGGAGTGAGGTTTCTTCCTGAAGATGCATGCAGTATATATGAAAGAAAGCCAATGCAATTCAAAACAATTACATCATCTGAAAATTTTCCTAGAAGCTGCTGGGAAGGAGGAAGAAGCAAAGAAAAAAAAAAGGAGGTAAGAATTCAGGTTTGTATTTTCTTCAGACATTTGGCAAAAGATACTTAAGATGCCTTTAGGAGAAATTACGAGTTATGTTAGCACTGGAAATCCCTTTTCATTTGCTACGTATTTATCTATCGGTGTTTAGTGTTTTTCATCTTTTCTTTTAAAGATAACCTAATGGCTTTCCTCCCAGATTTACTAGAATAATAGAAGTAATAAATCTGACAAGCTTGAAGCAACAGTATTAAGGTGACTAAAATCAATTTAATAATCTTTCCAAAATACAGTTATATAAGTTGATTTAATTTTTGGTCAGCACTGAAGTGGTCAGGCAGTTGGATTACATGATTGTTGTAGGTCCCTTCCAAGTAAGATATTCTGTTCTATTTTATTCTGGTCTATATTTTATGCATATTACAGACATAAAAGCAAAACCAGAAAGTGAAATTTAAGTGAGCACCTTTATTTTGATTGTTGATATTATGAAAATGTAACAGTAAAATAGAAAGGAGATTAAAAGGGACAGAATTCAGATTAATCTCAAAATCACTAACTTCTGAAAAATGAGAGGAACACTTCTCTTTAGAAGACAGCATAGTGGCCAAAACTTAGCCATTTATACAAAACTTTTCAAAGAAATGAGGAAGCCTCAAACCACACACCCTGATACCAATACCTTCTTCCCAAAAATAAATTGATTATGATAATCAGCTTCCAAATCGTTCACATCTCTGAAAAAATTGTTGAGATTTATATAATGGAAGATAAAGTGTTTTTTAATACAGAGCCAGGGCAGCAGAAACAATACCAAAGCAACAAATAAAAAGTGAAAGAATCAGTAAACTCTGATGGAATTAATCCCTGCAAGTAACCATAGGAACAATGCTGTACAAAAAGTGAGCTGGAGCTTAGCAATGTGTGAGATGTTCGCATGTAATGACTGAGGATGAAATGAGGAGGCTTTTACTGGGAGCAGGCCACAGATGGATCTATGTTAAGTGAACAAATACAATTAGATCATGAATAATTCTAAAAGGAGCAATGAAGCAGATTCAAACACAACTCCAAAAGACAGCGTTATCTCAGAGGTTATATAAACAGCTCTGAAATAACACAGTAAAACAAAAAAGTCCTCACTTAGCACAAATTTTTTACAGAAAGTAAGAAAGGATTTTCCACAGGCAGACTGAATTCAGTTTCTGTGGTTTCACTGAATTAAAACAGTCCAAGATGTGAGACGGAAATTTAGTTAAATCCATTGGTAATAACCTTCACCCAATTTGATTACAAGTTATATAAGGGCTACATTAAATATCCTTCTGTTTTGCCTATGCCCTACTTTAATCTGGGCTACCTATTAAATCTATTAACTCACTTGATTACTTAATAAAAAATAGTCTGAAAAATAAATAAAAGTTCTGAAAAGATACATCATTACTTCTAACATAAAATCCTGGTATTCTTTTTAACTTTTAAAGTGCCAGTCCATTTCCCTAAAGAAAGTCCTGTGAGACTCTTGCCTGGTCAGCTAGACAGGATGAAGGAATTAAATATCTGGAATGAATGGCAAGGGAAGACATCCCAGAGAAAATCTTGTTAGTATTTACTGATATTCTTCATTTATTGTTACCCCTCCTAGATTTTTTTTTTCGTTATCTAAGGTTTAATTAAATAAAACTGAGTATTAAATGAAGTACGTTTCAGAACGGAGAGGGAAGAAGGATGATATATTAAAATACTCATTCTTACCACAGTTCTGTGAGTTTATAAAGCACCATTTATATAGCTCAAAATTCATGCCAAGGCTAAATCTGTGTAAAATCTGGAATCAGTGAAACTTCCAGCACTCATTAAGGAAAATGTCTCAGATTAGGATGAATAAAGAATTACATGTTTCTAGTCCTTAAAGTTTTCAGGGAAGAGTTAAAAAGAAGTCACAAAGGTGAAATTTTAGACCATTCATAGAAAATTCTAAAATACTTTTTCACACACAATAAAAGTAGATTATCTTCTCCAATCATGTGACTTGGAACACAAGATATTTTACGAAAATATTGTGTCTCAATACTAAGGTTAATAGTTTGACTAATATAATCAAATTCACTACTGGTAATATGAGTTGAGATTCCGTTAAACGAATGGAAAATGAAACTCATAAAACACTGTAGTAGTAGTATTAGCAGTAATAATAACAACAATAATAACAATCACTATAAAGACAGCAGCTAACAACTATGAAATAACTTAAAAGCAAGTATTTTTCTTCAGAAAATTATACAGACAAAAGTCTGTTTAAAAATAATGTGTGACTGGTTATCTATAACTTTAAGTCTCAGGCAGCAGCAGTTATAGGGCATAAAACATGTAATTGATCTCAAGATGACTTTGAATTTTCCACAAAAGATTATTTTGAAGATTTATTTCCAAGTAGAAAATAATGTAACAATCCCTTAAATTTCTGAGTGGATGTGGATATAGTAATTACACCATGTTTGGACTGAATGCATCTTTTTTTTTTTTGCACCACAATAAAAATGTACATAAAGAAAATATATACTTATTTTCTTCTATATCATCAGGAAGTTAGTTTTGAGTCTTCAGAACAGGAGGAAAAAAAAAAGAAGAAAAGTAATTCAAAATCTCATGAGTTTTCTCCTGGAGTAGAGAAGAAAGCAATTAAAGGATCCAAAAAAAAGATTCTGCAAGAAATTTTAATGAAAAAGTCATCATCTTTAACACACAATGGACAAATGGTATCCAGCTCTTGAACAGAAGGTGAAGAAATCAAGTTGCTTTCACTTAAAACAGAACTTCCATATAAGCATTTTTAATTGCTTTCAGATGCTTTTAGACCATAGTAGTGATTAACTTCATTCAGCAGATGTAAGTGCTTGTGTTCTAAAAGCCGCTGAGTTTTTGGCACTTGGTCTAATAAAAGATAAAGATAAAACTTCCATAAAAACTTTGTCTCTAGCTTCTTTAAACAAAAAACACATTAGAAACTCAACAAGACAGACATTCAACTTAATACTGATTTTGTAGTACCATAGCTACAGAACATGTCATGTAATTGGCCATGAACAGTACAAGAAACAAAACTGGCCAGGAACTCTTTATTGGGAGAAGATATGGATCTTTTTTTATTTCTCTTTTCCTTAGGTTGGGAAAGACTGTAATAAGAAAAATATTTTGAATCTGCAGTTGTAAGCTGCAGGATGCATACCTGCCATCCATGGTGAAGAACAGCTCTGAACTGTTTTATCATTAATTTATGGGCACAGATGTAGCTATGAAAGCCATATTCTTCCTAGGAATCATAGCCTAAGTAGTACAATCCCTTGCCCAGATTTTTCCTGGTGAGCAAGCATTTGTGAGTTTTTTTTATTTAACATAAAATGCTCTATAATGGTAATACTAATCAATTTTGATGCTACATATATGTCAGTTCCTAATAGCCTTTCCCTATAGAATTTTAGCCTGGGTGATAATAGAAATAAATTTTAAGAGAAATCCAAGTAATTTACATTTTATATAAGGATATTCTTATGACTGTACTTTTAAAAAAATCTGTATCCTATTTCATAAGGATGAAATTCCACATATTCCACAAAAAGGATGCTTGCAGAGGCAAAAGTGCTGTATTTTTTGTCATTCACCTCTAGGAGTATGATGTCCTCAGTGTGTTCAGCATCTGTGCATCTGAGACATCAAAACCTGAATATAACCTGAGCTTTCAACACAGGGAAAAAAATTACTTTAAGAATTGTTTTGTCACACAGTCCCTGAGTGCATAGGAACCACTGTTTTCTTCCACTTGAATGAAATATTAATCTAGTAGAATCTTTTGAGATACTTTTCAAAACAAATGGACTGATTGACAAAAAATCACCTTTTTCTTCTCAAATACTTGCACTGAATATTGTTTGGATGATGAAAATAATTTAGGGCCTGAGGGTTTTTTTTTTCTTTCCTTTGTAGTCTGGTACTTAAAAAATAATGCACTGTTGTAGTGTAGTAAGTTACTTGGTTATCAAATCACCCAAGTTACATCATTCTTTTATTCCCATATTCATATACATTTATTAAGCAAGTGTATGGGGAAATTCTATCATTCTTTGCACTATGTTAAGCATCTTTTCTCAACATATGAAGTCCCAGTTTAAGTGACATTACAGAGGTGGTATTCCAATGAAATAATCACATTTATATCTCTGTATATTGGATTGATGCATCATAGCATACGTATGAAGGATTCCATTTACTGTCAAAAGAAAATATACAAATCCTTGTTAGCAGAGATGTTTCTCATTTAAGATCATATTCTTGATTTTATGGTTTCCAGCAAGGTAGGTCTAGTAATCTAGTAATCTGAGGCAACCATAAATAGAAATTATTGGAATATGCAGCTGACAGCAATTCAAGTCTCAAATTCTGTATTTCCACTATAAAGGCCGGAAACATTCTTTTAAAAAGTATGTGTGGAAATAAATGCTACTCTATTAACTTTCCTCTTAGTAAGGGTAACTGGGATGTTCAAGCTGTATGTGTGATCCTAGTGTTGTGATAGCAGACAGCAAAATGTATACAGAGAAAAGGAGATTACATAGAAGCATCTGCCCATTTAAAACACTTCTCGTGACTTATTCTACTTCCCCCAAGTCAATCTAAATCTCAGCCCACCTAACAAAAGGGTAGTGTTGATAAAACCTTAATTCTCAAGAAAACTTGTCAGTACACTGTCAGATTATCTGTCATATGTATGGATTTTAATGAGTTAAAACAGCCCACTGACATTATTAATTTCATCTTGACTAGGTGCAGTTTTCCTTTCCCCAGTTTACTCAACCCTAGAATGCTACTGTTTTCTTAGCTAGAAACTAATAATCATTAATTGATGACCAACATCATCATGTAGTAACAGTAACATGCTCCTCAAACTAAGACTTTCCTTCCTAAATGTCAGGTCACATCTCTAACACTAGAAGCAGCATCAGTTTATTCTTTGCTGACAGCTTGAACACAGTATCTCATTGCAATTAAGATTGGACTGAAATGAGATGATTTAAGAGTCACATGTAGAACATTCATAACTAAAAAAACGTTTAAGAAAATCAATATGCAGGTTCCTGTGCACATACACACTGTGAAACGAGGATAACTTCTGAAAGCAATTATATGAATACTATACCAACATAGCCTTCTAACTTCTCAGTAGGCATAAATTAATATGCAACAGCAAACAAACTAGCTTGTACTATGTTAAGTAAGTTGGTTATACCAACTCTGAAAGAACTTCTCCCTTCCCTCTCCTCTTCTCTCTTTCCTTCTCTCCATCACACACAGCTTCCTTCTCCACTTTCCATTCCTCTCTGCCTTCGCAATTGCTGTCTCAGGCACACAGCAACCAACCAACATATCTGTCTGCATTTTGAAGGAATAAGAGAAGTCTTCTCACATGAAGTGAGGTTTTCAAACTGAGCATCTTGAATGCATGGAAACTCAGACCACCAGCTCGGGTTTTCATAAACCACAAGCTCTTGGAAGCAGCTCCAGGAGCAAAAGCTTATAGATTGGTTTCTGTTTGCAACATAGTTTGATAGTACATCAAATGTTACAAAATGTGCGTAACTTCAAGTCACTAGACGGTTCTGAGTTTGATTTCCAAACAGGAAGGAAAATGTTAAGCAATTTTCAGATGATATGGAATCAAGTTTGAATAATCTGGCTTTATAATCCTGAACTTGAACCAGAACAACCTTTCTTTTCAAAAACCTTCTCCCAGTTAAGACTACTTTATGATAACTCTAATATATTGTACAGGACAACATCAGTAACAACAGTACAGTGCAATGTGAACAAGTGATAGTGGATTCATTACAATTCTGATAGTATGCTATTGTGCCTTGTACAATTCATGCAGGCAATATTCCTAGAGCTATAAGTCATAAGGACAACTGACAGTGGCTGGTTCTCCTTGGAAAACGACATTCATAGAATCACAGAATCTGCTGGGTTGGAAGGGACCCATCAGGATCATCAAATCCAACTCTTGGCCCTGCACAGGACACCCCAAGAGCCTGAGAATAAATTCATATTGTACTTAGCTAGTTAAGTTTTTTTTTTCCTTTTAGTTGTAGTCTTCTAAAGCTTCCCAGTTAAAATAATTCTTCCTTGCTTACTTTTCCTGAAAATACCAATTACTTAAGTTCTGAAGTTCACCTACATCATATATCACATAACAAAAACACCTGGGCTACTGACATATTTTCTGGAAATTCTCTTCATACTTAAGTTCTGCAAAACTCCACAGCAGACAGACTGTTCTTAACCAGGAGACAATCATATTAAATAATGACATTTGACACTGCCTTCCCCCAAAAACCCCAAATTGAGAGGAAAACAAGCTGCAGTTTCTTCCTGTACTTTAGGGAATCCCCAAAATATATGATAATCATAGACGATACTTTGGAATATATAAATTTCAAGGGGTATTTTTATTGAATGCACTATGTAGCACTGGTAGCTAATCCAATATAAAATCAAGAGGAAAAAAATCATTCAAGGGCATAAGTTGTCTAACTGCAGGAAAGGAGCTGGGCACTTCCATAGCATTCAGGAACTCCACATTGCCGTGAAGATGAGCAGAACAACAGCCACAACATGCTGGAACTGAGCTTTGTACCTGGCCTTGCTATGTTCACCCTAAGAGCTACCATGTTTCTGTTTTGCTACAACCATCAACACCATTCAGCTAAGGGACCAAAGTGTTTGCAAGTCTGAGACGTTACTCCAAATTCGACAGTTCAGGTTCATTTCTAGTGGCAGTGTTTAACAAAATAATACTCTGTATTTCATGTTTAAAATGGCAATGTGTTGTTTGCTCTACAAAAGGTTCGTTTTGAACAAATTAGACATTAAATGATTTGGAATCAAATTATTTTGGCTGAACATTCTCACTAAAAAGCAGGAGTGGGTGGAAAACCAACAGGTTTATTATATGAAAAACTGTAAACACAGGATTATGATTATCTTGATGCTTTTCTATTGAAAGACTCTGCCTGAAATCTGAGCAACAAGAAAATCACAGTATAACCCACAGTTGAGAAGCTTACAATTTGAATAATTTAATTTTAAGAAACAAACAGCATCTTCTGCAATATATATCTTTTCAAAAAATTGTTTAATTACAATTAATAGAATGTTGGGATTCAGAAAGCTATAGAAACACTTCCATTGCTAGGTCCTAATGTAGTCACTGATAATGTCACCACATACCTGCCTTTAAGAATAAGGTTTTAATTGCTTTCTTTTGTATCAAGTTTGGTGTTTTGTTTGTTTTTAATTTTGTTTCAGTTTACATGTTACTTGTTTAACAGAAAACTGTTATGATAACAGACTGTTAATTAAATATTGTTCTGAAAAGTGGGGAGCTTTTTCTCCCAAGGTGTTTTAATATACTTCTATTATTTGAAACAAGAAACTGGAACTGGGGAGAGGGTCGCTTACAAAGTCCAAAACTTTTTCTTTCTTTTATGATCATGTCAAATCTACCCTGAAAAGATGCCTATATATGAAAATTATCACATATCATTAAAGGCTTATCTAATATCTTCTAGTAGTTCATCCACAGAATATGGTAATTCAACTGGGATCCTACATAACTGCTACAGGAATAGCATTCTTATGGGGAAAGCCAAAAATCAATATGATCAAAATCTTAGATTTCAGAAGGCAAAATTATTCTGTGATCCACAAAGAATCAAAACACTTGTATCTCAAAATCTGTGCATATCACAACCTAACACTGAGCACTCACAACATACAAGTAGGAGCTTATAACTAAAGCTTAAAAAGCAAATAATTTCACTCAGGTTTTTCTTTGAGTACCTTGAACATGTCAAAGTACATGACTATCCTCGCTGCTTAAATATTTAATCCCAGAGTCTCTTTTGAAGTGACCCAACTTGTTGCCTTTATATCAAAAAAGCTGGGAGCATTTCTGGAAACAGTTCAATCTAGGGATGGCTCCCAATGAGCAGTGGGTGAACCTGCATGAGGAGTGATTGACTTACACAGTTTTACAGCAGTACCTTCTAAGCTTTAAATATATGTAGTGTTGTATGATACAACGTTTCAAAATGTACAAACTCTTCTTGATTAATTTCCCATAATAAAAAAGGTTCAATTTCTGCAAGTAAGCCTTGGTTTTGAAAAGATTTTATGACTGAAAAATATAAGGGACTCACTGGAACTTAAAATTAGTGAGCTTCAAGAAGCAGTTTTCAGTGATAAAACTTCTTGTGATAAAGCAGATTATAGCTAAGTGTTCAGTGGGATGATAGTATGACAAAATTATGACTGTTTTCAGGAGATGACAGGTGGCCTGAATTACACCTTAATTATTATTTAAAAATGATGAAAAAATATATTTACAGAGTTAAGTCAGTTTATTTTCCCACTGATACATTAACTAGTGAACACGACAGAGGCTTTCACATTAATTATAATGACCACTTCCTTAATAAAGTGCAAAAATGTTTTACGTAATTTGATTCAGTCTCTTGAACTGGGTTACAGTTTGTCACTCTCAAAGCAGGACTTTGTTGCTTGTTCTTACAGTAAGTTAGTCCAGCCCCAACAGATAAACAGCTTATCATCCTATAACACCAATCAAAACCAATGTTCACAATAAAAATGATTTAACACTAATAACCAAAATACTGTGTTAACAGGGAATGTATTTTAAAACAAGTGAGCAACTGCACTCAGTTTTATCGATGTGTATCTTTTTAATCAACACAGGATCTCAAAAGGTACACAGTTCGTAAAATAAATAATTAAACGATAGATTTACTTCTCAAAATTACTGTGTAATCCCAAGTTATAATTTCTAGCCTCTGGAATACTCACAGAAATAAACTCTATTAATTTCAGTAAGTTAAATATATTCTTAAAACCTTACAGGATTCAGACTGTCAGGAGGAAATACTGCTAGCTACAGATTTCATTTCTTGGCAATATGATGTCAATAGAGTAACAACGATAATTATATTTTAACCATTCTTTCAGTCTGCCTAATACAACATCAATAACTATGAGCCAGAGAAAATGAAATTATTTAATTATGTGATTAATCTTTCTTTAAACACCAAATAATTTCATCATCTACTTTAGCAAAAACATTATCGCACTTTATCAATCGCTGCATCTGTGAACAACGTTTGCCCTCCAAACTGAAATAATCTACATGATACCTTTCAACCCTCTCCTTATTCTAACTCCCCATAAAAATGCTTTGTGGTGCAAAGAATTTTGTACAAGATGGGAGTTGGAATGTACCTATATTGATTCTGGCCCACAGCAAGAGGGAAAGTAAGGATGAAATTAGAAATTACATCTTCAGATTACCACTTAAAAAAAAGAAAAGAAGAATGGTTTAATAAAAGGGAGCAGCTATAATTCATACACATGAAACATTTTAGAGGAAGCTTAATATCATTACACTGAAACAGTCTGGATTAAGATGTGGAATAGTTATATAGAAGTACCTATCATAAAGCAAACCTGTTCAAAATAATGCTAATGCTAATAATAATAATAATAACAACAATAATTATTCAGATTAATTTAATGTAAAAGTAATGTAATAAATTAAACATGCTTTGAAATGACTTTTTTTAATTGTCAAAGATCTATCTGTAGATATATATCAATATATAAAGGAGCATTCTTATCCTGCCCTATGTCAGCAATTTCCAAAAGCACTTTATATCTCATTTTATCTTTGAAAAATGCAGTTCCTGAAATAAGCACAAGAGATTGCAGTTACTCATTTCATCACTGTAGATTTCAGGCTCAGTAGGCCAAGTTGCAGAAGAATTAAGCAAGGTGTTTTAAAAGCAGATTCAAAACCTAAAATACTGAAGAATAATTACCAAATAATTAGAAAATTGAAGAAAATTGTGTTTCAAAGTTTGTATGAATAATAATAGAAATATCATTTTGTATGCCATATAGCTACTCCAGACATAAAAGTACAGACCTCAACGTATATCATACACTCAGGACATACAGCACTTTTTTTCTGATTGATCACAATTACAATCATCTACTGTTTCAACTTCAGACAACTTTTGAAGCACATTAGCCAAGAGAAGATCTGCAGTACAGAGAGACAGCAGATCAAAGTTAACTATGATGAGCCATACAGTTTTGGAAGGATTTCAAGGTGTTTTCTAGATAAGCCGGAAATGTCATTACAACTGTTTGAGCCTATACCAAATTATTTCTTCTTACTACACAATTTGTAACATAGGCAGATTTTAATTCTCTGGACAATCTGTGAAGCTCTTCATTTCCTGTTATTATACATTTCTCATTTTGTCACACTGACAGAGGTTCTATGTATTTATTTTCGTAAATATAAGATTATCCTTTGTGAAGTGGCCAGTCTTTTATAAATTTGGGAGTATTCTGTAAATTGACCTTAGTTAAAGACAGTGGATAGATCAGCAATTACAGGTAATATTTAATAGTAATAAAATGGACAGAATATCAACTGAAGGGTGATCCTCACTTCTTCAATTTATAGTTCATTAAAAAAATACGGAATATTATATCTTTTTTATTTACCTTCAGTATATCATTCCTATATCTCATCTTTGTTGCTAAATACTTAACAAGGTCATTCTAAGTGATGATGCAATGTTCTCTGCATGTGTTTTCAGAGTTTATATCAGTGATACAAAGCATTTTCAAGGGTTCCTTAACTTGGCCTCCTACAAAAATATACAGTCCTGGAATATCATGAGAAATCTCAGATACAGTTTAATACCAGTATTATTTGCACACATAAATGATGCATGCAGAACCAGTCACTTGAGAAATCAAGATTTCCACCTTTAAATCTCTATTTCTGCATTATGCAGCACATTTCAAAAGAAGGAAAATTTTCAAGTAATAATCATGCATTAAATCATAGCATTGTGTATCCTAGATATACCTAATAATTGCAGATCTCTGTACTTAAAGAGCATTAAATAGCACATAATTGTTTGTGTGATCACTTATACTTTTTTGTAGGCAGAAAGGAAACTTAGTTATTACACTCAGATTATTAAATCAATCAAAAAGTTTAAAAAGAAGAAGTTATTACAAAGGAAAAAAAAAGAGAGAGAGAAGGGGTAGGAAGCACTTAATAATCTGATATTTTTATTTTTTCTGCTTAGAGCTAGATACTAACAGGAAATTCACACTTCAGAAACTTCTCAAATGAAGAACCATCTTTTGAAATTCCTGACATAGCAAGAGAGACTGAGAGAGCTGGGACTGTTCAGCCTGGAAAACACATAGGGGTATCTTACTAATGTGTAAGAAAACCTGGTAAGTACAGAGATGGAACCAGACTTCTCAAATGTGGCCCAGCAAACACAGACTGAAATACAGGAAATTCCACTGGAAAGTAAAAAAAAAAAAAATTTTAAAAATCCCAATATTATTTTGAAAATAGTGAAACATTGGAACAAGCTGCAAAAAGAAGTCATGATGTCTCTATCCTCAAAGATACTCAGAGAATCTCAAGTGTATCCAGACCTGAACAACCTGCTCTGAGTGATCTCACTTTGACCAGCAGAGGCTGGACTAGGTGACCTCCAGTGGTGCCTGACAACCTCAACTAGCCAGTGGTTTTCTTTATATACAGTCAAAATATAGAGCAGAAGTTTACAATTGGAAAGATTTTTCTTGTATCAACTAATGCAGCAGCATATAACAATGGCATTGACATCATCTACCACAGTTGTCACAGTCTTTTCTTTGCAGGGCTCTTACAGTAGTTTTGGTACTTATTTACAATGTAGACCCATAAATTTTCATTGTTTTGAACTAATAAGATCAGATTGTAAGTCTATTTTTATACTTGTCAAGTCTATAAAATGCTGGAATGACTGCATGCAGCACTGCTGTCATGATGCTCTTTATCTTTGCTGAACCTTTGCATATCTCATGGAACACTAGACCCCAGAGCTCACTTCTATCAGAGCTATTGTTTGCATTTTTTGTGCTGAGACTCAATGCCACCACAATGGGAAAAAAATCATACCACTCCTTCTGTTGTGGTAAGCCATGTAATGTGAAACCAGTTCAAATGTAATACCGATTGCATTTAAACCTTTCTTCTCTTGTAAAAGACTCACAAAGCATTACCATCCAAAAAGGATTTGATGAATGATAATCTTACATATACATTATTTTCTTTCATTTTGAATTATTTTCTTCTATATTTTTTTTAATCATCATTTTAAAACTATCTGCATCTGGTTTTGTGGGCTGATACTCTAAGAAATTGGATATCTCATTTTAGTACCATATATTTTTATTGTTAACTTGTTATGACCAGCTTTAAAGGACTAGAGAGGAATTGGATACTTTTAGGCATTAGTTGTGGTTTTAAACTGCTTTCTTAAAATAAAAAATCAAGAGGTGATCTGCTCTTAGATATTAACTGTAACACAAAACCCCAAATGATACTTGTTGACAAGGTTTCTTTTCCTGTCTCCCTCTTTTTGGCCTGCTTATTTGTCTCTGATTTCTTTCATCTCCTTTCTACTTTTCACATGCATTTTTTTCTTTGATATTTTCCTGCCTTACTTCCCCCAAATAATTTCCCTTTGCTTCTGCAGTTTTTGATCTCTCCCTTGTGAACATGAATGTTTCGGCCCAATAAAAACTTTCATTCTCTCCCCACATTGATCCCATATACTATTCTCATGTTGCATTGACTCTGAATTATCTCTATTTTCCATACAAGATTTTATCCTGTAAATAATATTGTATAAAGTATTTTAATCCAATTTTTTCTTTTTTTTTTTTTTTTGCTGGTCACACCTGCCCAGACTATCACTTGTCTGATATTTCCCCATACTCCCCTACACTCTCAGTCTCGTCCTTTCTTCCCTCTCCTTATTTTATAACTCTCTCCTACCAATCTTTGTTATCTGAAGTCCCTTCATTTTGTCACTCCTCTTCATCTTTAAAAAGCATTAAATTTCAAACGAAATAGTTCTGCCTATGTGTCTATCTCATCATGTAAAGCAGCTCCTGAACCTAAGGCCAAAGTACAGGCCCCCTTTTGTCCACTGAGCTAAGCCGCCTTTACTTTCCTCCTTCCTCCAGACAAGATATTTACATTCAAACAGTTTCCGGTATTTGCTGTTTCCTGAACTGAGCATTTCTTTTGAGAATGTTAGTCATCTGTGACCAAAACCATGCCAAAAATCATGCTGGTACTTAGAGAGACATGATCATGGGCTTGTACTCAAATATCCACCCATCCATCCGGTCCACAAGATCAAGTAATCTTCCTCTCTATTTGATCTGTCTAGTTAATTTTCTTTCCTTTGCCTTAGAGAAAATCTGTGTTAGAGACAGAGCCATGCAAATAGGAAGGAAATAACTGGGCAAGAAGCAGAAGCTCAGGTGGACTTTGCTGAAACAAGTCCCAATGTTTAACTGGTCTGTAACATGAAGAGAGAGAATGCAGCACCACCAGCAGCTTGACTATTGGGTGCCTCCATCTTTGGGTGACTCCTCATCTGTTCATCTCCTCCCTGCAACACAGCCTTTCTTAAATTGAACTACGTTTAAGAACAAGTCACTGCTAGGAGATGGTACAGGAACTTTCAAAAGGAAATAGTGGTATGAGAAACAGATTGTTACAGGACTTTATATTAGTGTAAGGCCTCAGGAGACATATCAAAAATAGAATTTCAGGATGAAAAATTAAGAAAGACATGTGTGCAGCATGGAGTTATTTTAACTAACTCGGTTTCTTCAGGCAACTATATTCATGATGACATTATCTAATGAAGCAAAGCAGCAAAAAAAAAAGCAGAAGATATCTAATCTATTAAAAATGAATAGGGAGATTATTGTCTAATGATAGGTAATTCATGCTTTGAAAGGTTTTTGTTTATAAAGAAAAAAAACGGGGGAAAATCATAAAGGATTATTATTTGTTCAGTACTTTGTTTCAATATTTGAAGTACTAAGCTGCCCCACTTTCCATTACATACAACATGCTTGTCTACCAATAATGTAACATTAGGGGAACTATTGTGATATTTGTCTGCTGCTTTCCTAGACTGTTACTCTATTAACAAGTGGATATAAGCCATTCATTCAAATGATTGCCCATGTGAAGGTGTTTCTGGTGATCCTACCTGTTGGCGGGATGATTCCAGGAGACATTAGGCCTGGGACAGAATGTGGCATGATATGAGAATTCTCTGGGGAGGTGACACTTTGAGTCCTCTTAGGAGGCCTTCCAGGTCTAGAACTGAAACAAACAAACAAAAAAATTTTTACAATTAAGCTGTTGTCTTACACATCATTTCAAAGTTGTTTCAAGTGGTAACATGGACTGTAAATAAATTTGTTTCAAGGACGGTTGCTTTTGCAGTTAGATGTAATAGACTTCCATCACTAATTAGATTACATGCTGAATTCATTTTCCTCATTGAAGATCAGCCGCTCTTGATGCATAATTCATAGCCTGCACCTCGTTACCTGCTTCTTCATATTAATATCTATACACAGTTTGAATTGCCTCGTTTGCATATGCTAAAGTTCTGCATGCAGCCTTCAGCACGAAAATTATGCACTAACTTGTAATAATTATTACAGTCAGCCTGCTATTGATTTATGAGACTTTTAAAAACCAAATATGTGTAGTACTTGTAATGAATGATATTTTAAGGTTCTTCAGGAAATTAAAAGGCAATGGCTGCCTAAGGAAATGTTCTGCTTGTTTGATTTAATACTACAGTTAGCTGGGAGGTGGAATGAAAGAGTGATTCAGACCTATAGCACATTTTTCGATGATATGTTTTATTACTTCGCACTGCTAGCCTGATATCTAGATGATAAATGACAATACATATCTAATGTGTGAAAAGGTCTTGCAATTTCTTTATTTTTTGTCATTTAAAAGATAAGTCAAGTTATCATTTAACCCTTATTCTATTTAAAGTGAAAATCTCACTAAGACACCTTACTTCAAATATACTACTTAATGTCAGAAAGAACTCGGAATTATTTGTACGATATTGTTGAGCAAAAGCCATCACAGCAGCTTACATGTGTCCAGTATGGAAAAATAAAGGGCTTCAGGTTTAAGCACTCCTTGTCTGTTAAATGCTCACATACACAACTTTCCATCTCCTGGACTGCCTAAGTAGCATACAAATCAGAGACGGATGATGATGAAAATATTTATTGCCCACTTACATATAAATATGTATCTGCTCATATAATATATATCCAAAGGCTTGTATTCCTATGTACAGATCATAGCATGGTACCACTGCAACATGGTGTAACTGCTCATTTAGGGGACATTGTGGAATAACTTCAGAGAATAAGGTGATGAGCTGCTCTAAAACTGCAGTGTTAACCTATGATTTGCCAAACATTCAAAGTTTTTAATTTCTTTCAGAATAAGAAAGAAAAGAAAGTTGGGTATGAAAGGTTTTGATCCTTAGGCCCTCATATTAACAAAACTAATCAGGGATAATGGCATTTCTAGTTATGCTGGGACTGCAGAATGAGGCAGATATTAAAATACTTCTGTTTTCTGTAAATATTAGTTTCCATTCTGTTTGGAAATCCTTTTTTTTTTTTTCCTTTTTTTTTTGGCATCTTCTACAACCTAACTTTAATAAACCAAAAACAATCAAAGTACAGAGCATTTTCTTGAAGTTTAATGGCTGAAGGCATTGAGTCATTAACCTTAACTAATCATTAATTCCCAACTTAATGTCCTGAGCTGAGGTCATTATTAAAATTATAAGGCTGGTAATTTCTTTGATTGGTTTGGGATTTTTGATTTTCTTTAATATAAACAAAATTGTCACATGTTCAAAACAACAAGAAAAACAGTTGTAGAAAAAGAACATTGTCTTATTCCAGCTCACAAAACCAAATTAAGTATCTTCAGATTTTCTTTGATATTTCCTTTGTGATTTACAATAAAAATAAACATACCATGAATACACATAAAACTGAAAAAAACATTATAGACCAAAATGATCTGATTTAAATGGAGTGTTTCTAATATATTCACCCACCAAAAAATGCCACTGTGTAGGAAAACTTTAATGGTTTCATTCAAGTATCCATGATGAAGTACTCAAATCACTATTGTGACAATTGCAGGGTCTGACAACTGCATAACAGAACACAAGCAGGGTAATGTGCCACAATGTACATTGTACCAATGACTTCCAGGTCTTCATAAAAAGCAAGTTCACACCTGCAAAGACTCACTTTGATGTTAACTACCAAGTATAGCCATGGTGAAGCCTGAATGCTTTTGTCCTTGATTTTGAGGAATAAAACCACCCCTCTTCAAAGCCTAATGGAAGACAGTCATGGACAAAATCTCTAAACAAAGGTCAGCAGCCAATTATAGGTGAATGATACTGAAATAACCAAGGCAGAACTCTTCCTTTGGTCACCTTCTATAGTCAGATTGTTCGTGCTATTGTATACAACGGGAGGGATGGGGGGGTCATACTCAAAGCCATAAATGAGTCCAGCAACCTAACTCCATTCCATGAATTATCCCAAAGTCTACCAAGTTAAAGTTTTCATAAAGTCCTAAACTCTCAATTCCAATCTTACTAATAATATTTCACCCTGTAGATGGTTGGGTACTGGAACAGGCTCCCCAGGAAAGTGGTCAGAGCACTAAGCCTGGCATTCAAGGAGTGTTTGGACAACACTCTCAGGTAAACTGTGTGACTCGGGGATGGTCCTGTGCAAAGCCAGGAGCCAGACTTGATCCTTACAGTGCCCTTCCAATACATCTTATTCTGTGATTCTATTTAAATGAAATTTCTGAGAAGGAAATCTATTTAATCTTGATAGAATTTTTGAATTACACTAGTTCCAATCTACTATTAAAAGGCCTTTACCTATTTAAGAAATGTGGGTTTTTTTCTTATAACAAGGAGAAAAATACTGTAAGAGAAATTAAGAATTATTTCTTCAGACCTGAAAGATCTGATTTACAGGCACGGTAGACTATGCAATACACAATTAAGATTAATACATCTAATTGTCCTTAATAACTGATTGAGCAGCAATAATTGACTTAATTTTTTAGTTGTCATTTGTTAAGCATTTGTTTCATTAACCATACTACTAACTTGAAATACTACCATTTTGTAAGATTTGTTTTCAAAGTATAAGAATTGCAAGAATTTTGTATGAATCATTACCAAAGTTGTGGGGAAAATGGCATGAAAAATTACTTTAAAAACTAATCACTTTGACTAGAATTGAAAATTCGCATGTTGTTTTGTAGTTCATTATCATTTTTACAGCTATATGATAAACTCTTTAAAAAAAACATCAAAAGCATAGCAAATTAGTTTAACTATCACAAACAGGATGATAAAAATAGCTTAATGAATCATTTTGTTGGTATTTTTCATAAACTTGAGTATAGTAAAGACCTACTTATTTTTAGATTAGGGCACGTTTATTTTCATTCCAAGATAAGAAACCTTCAAAATGCTCATATTCCTATTTTGTATCAAAATCAATAGATTGGTCTTCAGTATAAAAAAAAATAAACATAATTTAAATAGGTATGAGTTGATTTATTATGTAATTATTATTGAAATGCCAGAGCAATGTAATCTTTCCTTCTATTTGGTGATACTGAGATACAAAAATCATCATTTAAAAGCTGACGATAATACCATTTTATTCAGATTTAGATTTTGTATAAAAGCTTTTATAGACATATAAAAGACATTGTAAGATTTTGTCTTTTATATAAATACAATTATTGGAAGAACTACACTGTTTTTTCTGAAAGCACATTTGACTTACAGAAATGCTAATTATCACAACAGTTAAACTACTCAAAGATGACCAATTTTGATTTTGAAGATGTCTAAAGTCTGGATTTTTTAGAGCCAAGATAAACAGTCTGAAATGCCAAAATCCCAAAAGCCAAAGTGAATACCTTGTGAATACCTCAGGTTATAGTACAGATAAGTCAAAGAGTGTTTTGGGACTCTACAAGAAGACACAGGAAGAAACAGCACTACATCTGGAAGTCATAGCTGATCTTCTTGTCTACTGTTTCGTTCTTTGAAGAGTAAATTAGAGAAAGCAGAAATTAGACAATATCAACAAAGATTCAAGGAAGCCACAAGATTAACTGGTTTTAAAGACCTGGGGAAAAGTCTATAAGGAAGTTGAGAGTTCCTCGCTTACCCATTAGAAAAGCTATCTAAAAGATATCTTTCATCTTTCTGCTTTTAGAAATATGAGTAAGTTAGACATTTTCTGCTCTAAAACTTAAATTTTCCCATGTGAGATAACATACATTGAAGAAGAAAATGAAAGCTTTCTACAGGACTGTGTATGACTAAATTAGTAGTCAAGTTTTTGAAGTGAAGCACCTGAAAGTATTTATTCCCATGAAAATCCATCAGCCCTCTATAAGCTTCTGTTAGTTTGTGATAAAATTATCAGAATTTTCTCAAGTCTTAAAAGACATTCCCACAGAAAACTGATCTTTATTTTTGTAGAAATTATCATGGTTTACAGTTACAAGAAACCATTATGTGAATGAGGAACTCAACATGCAGATTAATGGATCTTGAAAGTCTCAAATATATTCTTCACTAAGATCAGCTAGTTAGATAACCAGAACACTTTCCAGAATGACTGAAAATAAATCCATCATTTTTTTGGCCAGATTTGTATTCCGTACCTTCAATTTCATAAATACATCAAGGAATACTATGGCTGTAGCATTTTCATCTTTGAAGAAAAAGGGTGTATTGGTCTACTGCACTGTGATTAGCATAAGAAGCAATTGAGACTACATTTAAGGCTGAGAATACAGTTATTTTTTGATCTTTTGATCAACATATATTAGTCTTATATCCTTCCTGTCTTATCAAATCTAGAAAACAACAGATGGCTGAATTAAAGAATAAGAAATTGAAGGATCTGTGTTCCTTATCAGTTTAAATGTTGTGCTTTGATAATATTTTTAAAGTTTTACATAATTTCAGTTGTATTTTCAAGTATGAGCTCGCTCCTAGAAATGTTTTGATAGTGCTAACTATCAAAATTAATAAACTAAATTAAAAGCAGACATAATCAACAGAAAACCTGGCCCTGTACAATCACATGAAAGAGACAACAGGACAACAGTATGAGTTAATCTACTTGGCTTTAAATGTAACCAGGCTGCATTACTATTTGCCAGAAGACAGACTTGATGTTAAAATTTAAGGGTCTCATCCTTGAAAGCCTTAGATAAGTAGACCTCCTACTGATTTCTGTTAAGACCTTTGAGCACCAAGGAAGGTTTGGCTCCAAAACACCTGAAACTCTTCCTGAGTAGTCTATAATTCT
This sequence comes from Poecile atricapillus, assembly GCF_030490865.1. Lineage (NCBI taxonomy): Eukaryota > Metazoa > Chordata > Aves > Passeriformes > Paridae > Poecile > Poecile atricapillus. The sequence goes on along the minus strand of NC_081249.1, from coordinate 51,284,593 downwards.
CAGAGCATGTCACTAGCATTTTACAGATGACTAATTGCATGGCAAAACATGTACCAGGAGACCAAAAGTGTTCAAAAATGTTGAGATAATTCTGCAATTTACCTTTCTCATGTCCTGATTTTGAGGAACAATTGTGCAATATTATCATTTGATTAATGAAGTTTTACTCCTTAAAATTATTTTTAACACATACATGAAGTACCTCTAAAGAAAACTGCAAGTCTGACTAGTAGTAAGAAGGCAAACTGCCTTTCCTGATAAAATTAATTAATTTCAGGTTTTGTTTTCTACATTTAAAGGTTTATTTTTAATCTTGTCTGAGAACAAGTTTAGTGCACAGAAATATATCTGTAGCTGGGCATACATGATGCAGTGAAGTTACCACTGGCCAGGCAGCTTTATAATCAGTTATGCTGGGGAGTGGCAGGAAAAGTTACTCTCCAGAAGTGATAGGTAGCAAATCTGTAACAAGGATTTCGAGTGTTTATTTAATGTATTTTTGAAGTATTTTTGAAGTTCTTAGAACTGCCGAAGTCAGCTTAGAATTATCAACAACAATTTTAGCTACACCAGCATTTAACATTTTGAAAATCTATGCTTTATTACTCATCTGTTCTGTCCTGTTAGTGCTTCAAAGCCTGACACAGAACCTGTGACTTCAAAGAAGCTGCAAAAGGGCTGAAGATGTCACTTGCTGACTTAATACAAAGACAGGGCTGCCCTGTGACCACCTGTAACCACAGGCAGTGGACTCTTCCCACATTATATTTGTGGGTTTTGGGATAGCTTCTATGCTGCTCTCATCATACGTGCTGCCTTCACACCAGCAAGACTTGAGCCAAGGGCGTGTCAGTACTGAAAAATAAGGTCTAGGAAGACTGACTAAACCTTTTGTGTAATTTAATTCCTTTGCTTGGAAAATGCTTGCCAAGGTAACCTTCATAAATATTTCTAACGCACTGAAGTAGCATTTTAAAGGCAAAAAAATGACAAAGTACATCGATCCAAGCTTTACTATTTTAGGTTTTCCCCTTCTGCTCCCACTCAAGAACAAAGTAAAAAACGCAATTCTAAGACAGAGCATACATTTATTTTGGCAGTTAGTAAAACAACCATTAGAAATCACACCATGTCCTTTTTACTTGCAGCAGTCTTGTAAAACAATAAAACTCTCAGTGCAATTACCTTAAATTTATTTTTCTTCTCACAGTTAAACAGAAAATGTTCTCACGCAATAATTAGTGCTGATCTCATGATATATTAGGAGTTACTGAGACAGCAAACAATGCTGATAAAAATAAATACAAAGATCTGTTTCAAAATCTTCATAAAGAAGTGCATGAATGATCTTCAAAAGAATTAGGTTGTGTTACAGGAGTGAGCGATGGAGAAATCATGCTGATGAACTATTATTGCATTTCAGTAACAGAACACTTTACTGCTATTTTTGAACCAAAATGGCCAAAAGTGGATATTGGGTCAGAAATGCAATACCATTTTATCAGTGGAAGAAAAACTAAACGGAAGAAAATATATTTCACTTCATATCCCATTCCAAAGTCATTTACTGCAGTTATACGCAAGCACAGGTTAGTCTTTGGATGCTACTCTTTTGCAAGGGTAGAGAAGACCTGGTCAAATTATTTCGTTTCCTAACAGAACTGTCATGTAAACAGCATGTCATTTCCATCCTCCTCAACACTGCAGTCCAAATCACTCTGCTTTTCAGCAAGAGCAGTAATATTCTTGATACAAGGGTATAAGGTAAAAGAGTGCAAGAATGTATAAAATATATATTACAGCAACACCTGCCAGTGCTCCCTTGATGGTTGAAGTCCTACTACAAACACAATGAAAGAATATAAGAAAAGGATTCTCTGTGACTGATCGTATTACTTGAATATATGAATGATCTAAAGAGCAAGAAATGAAATAAAACCAGTTAGAAATCTGAGTGTTACTGGAGTAAGTTACAGTACCAGATTTAAATACAGCTGTGATTGTACATAAGCTTAAAATATTACTGACATATGCCTGTTCTCTTAATGAAATTGAGATCTGTAAATCATCTACTGGAAAGGAAAAAATAGATAAGAAATGAAGTTAATTCTGTTGGGTGGCAGAATTATGATGTCAGAAGTAAATTAAGTCAAAAAGTTCACTGCTTCATCTAACTAGCTGAAACACTAGATCTTCCTGAAAGTTCTTAAAACATATAAGTATGCTGGCTCTCATGATTATGTAATAACTGTGAAACACAAGCTTCTGATGATGACAGCCATACAAGCTAGAGGTGAAAATAAGTCTAAATGAACAATGAAATGCAATTATTAAAAAGAACTCATGCACAGATTCAAATCATATTATATGAAATTTTTTGATTACATAAACATTGCTTCAGAAACAGTATTGAGAAATCACAGCACTGGTGATCCTGAATAAAGTTATTTAGAAATACTGTCAATATCAAGAAAATAAGAAAATAGCAATAAAACAGTAACAAAAAAACCTTGAAAAATCATGTTTATTTCTACTATTTACACTGCTGTCTTTTCAGAAAAATTCTGCAACTACCAAAAAATTAAAAAAAATAAAACCAGTGGAAAAAAGTAGTGATATAAAGTGCATGCTTCCCACAAAATCCTCTTTCTGTCAAGTTATAACAGATGCCTTTCCCATTTCACTCAACCTTACAGCATAAACCGCACCCAAAATTTAAATATGCAAGCTAAATGATTCCTTCTAACAGTGTTATTCACCCACATGAAACCCCAAACTATAACAGATGCAAAGCCTATTTTTTCCTCAACTGTTTTCATCTTTTCTTAGGCTTTTAATTCTAAAAACATCCCCTCAAAACATCATCTACTATATATATTATAAAAATGTCAAGCATGGAGTTAATAGGCCACAAAGGCAGGCTTGATCCACAATGACACAAATCTAAAAGAATTTTAAGCTTTAGGTTTTTTTAAAAAGTTTTTACTTCAAGTTGCTGAGATGATTCCTAATGTAAAGCAAGCCTAACTCTTGTGGTTATGTCTGTTAGAGTCTGCATATGGCCTGAAACAATGATTTAAATGTATGAACTTTAGTTGGAATGAACAGTCCTGCTTCCAGGCTTGTTTTCCAACCATCTGTATTCATCTCTGCATATAACTTGCACATGTAATTACAAATTTGTGAACATAAATCAGATAATCACATGTACAAATAACCAATTAGGCTCAAAGCAGAAATAGGCCATATAACAGCATACTCCTCTTTTGAACACATATGTAACCATATGTAACATAAGTAACTACCTTTATTTAAGAAATCTTTGTTTAACTTCTTTAGAAAAATATATTCTGATTTGTTTTCCATCAGGACATACTGGGGAGCAGCTGCCATTTTGAGAACCATTTTTAAAAAAAGAGCAGAAACACTACAAGAAAAAGCATCTACAGAAGATGCAAGCCCACCATTGCTCCAGGGGGTCACAGAGCTGTATTAAATATAAGATACACAAACATCTCGATGATGATTTAACTTAAAAAAAAAGAAAAAAAGAAAAAAAGTACTGTACTATTCAAGGTATTTTGTGAAAATATTCTGGTTCTCCTGGCAGTTCGTTAATTAATATGCTATTTTTATTCATAGCAGTCGATAATGAAGTTCTATCATATCAGTGTATCCACTGTAATATCTGAATGCCCTCGTCAGTTAATTGGCCACAATTCTTTGCATGAAATGCTGAAACAAGTGAACTGTCACCTCTTTAATGAAGCTGCCTATATCTTAAACCCTTTGCCCTTTAAAAAACTCTTTATACTCAAAATGAAAAATTTTATACTAGCTTCTGCCAGAGACTATGGTTAATGTTCACTGCCCTTTATTCACCTTATTTTTAATTCTGAAAACCCACACTCATTAACTCGTACACTTCCAAAGAATTGCTGGAACCACCTAAATAAAAGCTTGAAAGTGACTTTTATTGTTCATTTGATAGTAACAGTAGTGATATGAAATACTGAAAAGACTCCCTCATAGTCTTTACAGCTGTAACCGCTCAGTTGAAGTAACACAGATTGATGGTAACCATGCAGTATCGACTAAAATCAAGAACTTAAACCTTTAAATAAGGTGATCTATATTTGCATATATTTATAAATACAAAAGAAGTATTAACCTTCTGATGAGTACTGAGCATTAAAAGTGACAAGTTTTTTTGAGCAGATGATATGTGGGGTGAGAATGAGTGGGTCTGCTGTTTGAGTGCACCTCTATTTGGCATCAAGAAGCAAGTCCTAAACTAGATGCTAAAGAATACGCACAACATTAGTTTTGTCTCTGCCACTCCAAATTGTTTGGGACAATAACCAGCTCTCAGTACAGCCATGGGTTTGTGCAACACCCAGCACAATGCACATCACTGAAAACCCATGCAGACCAAGAGCTACAAGGCAGGGATTGCCCTTGTGGATGTCCTTTAATTAGTAGATCCTTGTGTGTTCTCTAGATGTACTTTACTTCCAAAACAGAGGGAAAACATGGGGAATATGACCTCATAAGGAACAACTAAATTACAGAACACTCCAAAAAACTGATCTGTGTACCCAGTCCCCAAAATATGTTTGTGAAATCAAGATGCCTGATGTGTTATAGTGTTCCACCCTTGCAAGTCTAGATGTAGACTTGCTTGGCCATTATACTCTATTATAGAATATTGTAAAATAGATTTGTATTTTATTTTCCTTGTGCAAGGCAAGGAACAGAAACAATCAGCCTCCCGTTTCCTTGCAGAGCAGCATCTATAAACATATGAATGGTAGCACTGTTTTCCATCCAAAGCAGTAGTACTATATATTATTTTGAACAATAAAGAATACCAGTCCAAAACTCCAAAGTCCTAAAAAAAGAACCATAAAAAACCAGACAGTACTATAGGTCAAAATGGAAATAATTACAATGATTCAATGATTTATTATCCTTTCAACAATTCAAAAGTTGTTCAGTGAATTTCTATCAAGCTACAGAGGATCAAATCTGGTTATGTGTCGCCATAACCCTTAGTCAGTGTTCAAAAGTAAATTATTTGCAGGCCTGAAATGCAGCCAGTTCCCCAAGCTGTCCGTTAACCACCTTAAGTAAAGTCCGTCCTATCAGAAATAACAGTCTGCTACTAATGTGTTATCCTAAGGAAACACTGAAAGGTTAATCAGTCATTTCTAAAAAGCAGCAAAAGGAGTGTTTTTAGATAACAGAGTTGACAAATGTATCTACTTCTGATAAGATTTTTTAAAATAATTATTATGATTATTTATATTTCATTGTAATTCTGGTAATTTCACTATGAATTTTCATACAACAGAATTACATAGGAAGATATCAAAGGATCTATTTCATAGAAAAGACCAAATCAATTACTGAGAAGTTTATTTTAATACAGACATTATGGACTCTGTAACTGGAAAAGTTACACATGCTCTGCTAGTCCCTTTACCTCCCATCTTCAAAGTACATGATGAGGACATTAAACTTTGAAATTCAATCAAATTACTGTTCCATTGTGTCTGAAAATATGTGTTCCTCAAAAACCTCTCTTTAGCCAGAATAAAGAACCCCCAAAATAAAATTACCAAATTCATCAAGTTATTCTAATGCTTACAAATGCATTCTCAACAATGAATTCTCAATAAGAAACCTCCAATCCAATTCATCCTTCCTTTTAAGAAGTCACATCTTCAGCAGCATGGGACACATACCACAGAATTTTATACAAGGAAGTTTAGACAGGAATACAACTTCCAGGATGGGCAAAATGGCACCAAGACTTGCAGCACACTCTCCTGGGGCATACTACAGCCAGCCAATGTGCACATCCATATGATATCTGATTGACATACACTGTGTCTGGCACATCTCCATACCTATCATGCACACAGAGCTCTCTTTTGGCTCTGGCCATATAGCTCATAGCACAAGAACAAATCCTGACTGAACATTATAATGATAATGAAATACAAATTAATGACAATAATTACAAAAAGATTTTCTATCTCTGCCCAGAGTCAAGTAAGACAAGAGTTAAAGTAAGTGCCAATTCACAATTATATTTTGATTTGCCATAATTCCTACTTTTCTCAAAGATTTACCTCAATATTTGTTCTGTTTTCTTACCAGAAAAACCCTACTTTTCTATCACTCTGTCTTGCTCAGACACAGAAAAGCTCTGAAAATGTTGTTACATGCAAGTTAAGGGCTCAGGAATGAAAAATCATCCAAATCATCAAATATACTAACACAGAGGGTTTTTTTTTCCTGATTTTGTTCTGGCTGAGGTTCTCTGAATGTTACATATGGTGATCAAATTGTCATGGATCAAACTAAGAGGTACATTTTCATCAGTGCTAGAGTTTGCCCCAAGATATTACGTTTGTTTGAGACTGTTTTAGCTTCTGTTGTTTCAAGCTTCAATCTAGTACTAAAGATTAAACTGAAGAAAGACCTACTTGACCAAACCATACACCTTCCTATGTTGTTTGTAAGTACTACTGTCAGAACAGGATTTGTGTGGTAATGGATCAGGTTCTTAAAAAAAAAAAAAACAACAGCAAAAGACTGTCCCTTTCACAAAACAAGAATCAAATTATACATTATCCTGTCCAGAAATGTGCTTGGTTGCATACTTGGCTGAAAGTCAGAGTGATGTTTCCTTGACTTTATAGCTCTCCAACACAAAAGCACTCCCAAGTTTTAAGTGGACAATGTGTTCATGCAGTTTTTCCAAAAATGTATCAATATTTGAAGTAGAGATTACAGCAATAAAATAGCAAATTAGAAGAATTTTGTATCAATCAATTATCCTTCTCCCAATTTTCTTGAAATGGGTATCAGATATATTCTGTTTTAATTGGATTGCATGAAGTGGCAAAGTATAATATGTTTGCAATGTTGCTTTCTCATTTTATTTCTCAGTATATCTTCATTATACTATCCTTTAAAAGAGATAAAAATTTTGAAGTTTTTAAGCAACATGTGGAACAGTAAAGCAGACATTTGTTCCCATTTATCTGTTTATTTAATAATTTAAGAGAAAAAAAAATGGCAAAGCATGCTTTGGACTCCTGTGAGTAGGAGATGTAGTCCTTGCCAGAGTGTTCCCTCTCACACAGTAACTCTTCACACGAGCTATGTTTGCTTGTATGGGAGTACATGTATTTTACACATACATGTGTATATAGGCCATAAAGTGCAGCTCTGTGTGCACGGGAGTCTCTAGGCTGATACTACCAGGGCAACAGGTGTTCTCACCCCAAAGCACCTCAGATCAAAGCAGGAATCAATCTAGATTTCATTCTGTTTAGCAAGTACTGACTGCCACCTTCTCTCCCACTGGGATGCAAGACTAGTGGTTCCACCACTAAAAGTTAAAAGCTCCTTTTACATTCTTCAATTAAATTAAGAGGAAAAATGAAACTGAGAAAAAAGTCTCAACTGGACTAGAGAAATACACAGAATGCAAACAGTTCAACCCCAGCTTCCATGATTGTTTCACTAAGAACTAAATGGTGAAAGATGAGTATTCTCCATTTCCCCACCATGACAGAACCACACTCTTCAAGACGTCATTACAGTACCTTCATACTAGGAATCAGAGATCTGTAGGTCTGAGGAGGTTTAGACTGGGTATTTGAAAGAATTTCTTCACCAGAAGGGTTATCAAGCATCAGAACAGGCTGCCCTGGGAAGCTGAGTCACCAGTCCTGAATGTATACAAAAGGCATGGAGCTGGGACGCTTAGAGGCATGGTTTAGTGGTGGACTTGGCAGGGTTTGGTTAATGGCTCCAATCTAAATGATTCTATGATTCAGTCTGCAAACACGTATTCACAGATGTGTGTGCCTATCTGTTTGTGCAGCATGCGTACACACAGACTACAATCCCTGCAGGTGATTAGCAGGGCACCACAACATTAACACAATCATCTAAGAAAGAAAATGAGCACCATAATCAAATGAAAAACCAGATGTCATTTGCTAATGGATACCAAACCTAGAAGTGTAATCAAGGATAAACAAAGGGTAATAGAGTTTACCTAGTAGTCCTTGCACTCTGTAACTTTTTCTAACTTTCACATATGCCAAACAAACATTTTCCCCTTTTTCTCCCTTTCCACATCAGTATTGTTAAGACTCAAATATCAATTCAGTCAATCGCAATTTTATAGTGAGATGAATCTTTCAAATGACCACAGACCTCTCTCGTAAACCTGTTTGGGTAGACAGACCCTAAGAGCTGTGCTTTGCACTGTCTTGGAAGATTAATGGCTCATACTAAGTCAACAATACTATCTTTATGTTCCCCAAAGATCTTAAATTAAAATACACATTCATCCTGGCCCAGCTTAGTGTATGTGAAATTTGTTTTTGTTAATGGGATCACAGTTAATAATAATAGAAGCAGGCAACTCTGGAAAATAAAAAATATAAACTCACTCCTGAAAGCTGGTTTCCAGAACTAGCATTCTATTGAATACCATTATCTCTGACTTGACTTTGACTGTGCAACAGTCAAATCTAAAAATGGCTTCACTTATCCAAAAAGTGTCTTATGAGAATTATACATAAAAGCCTTTATAAACAAAAATTGTTAAACATTATGTTGTCACAACCTCCAGAGTTCAATCAAATTTAATGCAAATCTTTCCATTAAGAAAAATGTTTGTGAAATCATTTGCTTTGCAAAATTTCTTCATATTGGTACAAATACCAAATTTTATTCTACATTACACCCATTACATGGTTTACTTCTTTTCAAGAAATACTCAGTGCTGTACAATAAGCTTTCTTCATCAGTTCTCCTGTATAACATATTAATGCCGTGCCAAGTCCTTCATTCCTACACCTCACAAACATATTTATCTTAAAATTTCATAATGGTACCTCACAAGTGTTTTACAACTGTGCCGTGAATGTTACACGGATATGATGATATTTAGGTTCATGATTTTTCATTAAAATGTTTCTTCATTTTATAATCACAATAAAAAGAAAATCTTCAATGGATGGATATGGGTTCTCTTTTAGAGAAAAAGCAAACATACTTATTTCAACAGGCTTACTGTGAGTTAATTAAAGTGAAAATTATGTAAACAAAAGTCAGTATTATAAAGCTGCTATGAAGTTTTAATTTTTCTGTTGACCTAGTAACAAATTTAAATGCTAACAATTTGGAAGACCAAATTAAATTAATACAAACACTTTGTTTAATGACATCAGCAGTCAATGCAGAACATCTGTGTTTTACTTTAAAAGTGATCAGAAAATATTCTTTTGTTTACATTACAGATAATCAGAAGGTTTATATTTCTGTGTTCAATTTAAGAGGAAAAAAAGATCATACTACCTTCAGGGCCCAAGGAAGCAATAAGTTACAAATGCAGGATTTCTCTTTTTTTTTTCTGTTTTGTAACCATGGTAAAACAATAGAAATGAACTTTCCCTGAACCTTTCTCCTTTAATGGCCTGGGTCCATGTTGACCCAGCAAGCTGGAACCTGATACTATCAACCTGACTGCTGCTAAAGCAATCAGATTCAGCAGAAACTATACACAGTGCATTATAATACTAATTTCAGCATCCCACAAAGCCAGTGCAGAGGCAAGCTATTAAAGTATTATATTCTATTGTTTAAAAGTGAGATTAATTCAATAGCTTAAATGCACCCAAAAATACTGAACTAAATGGCAGACTGTACAACTATATTGTTATTCTTTTATAATACTGTACCAAAGTGAAATTGCAGATAAGGCTCTCCCTTCCCCTCTCCCTTCAAAAAAAAAAAGCACTACTGGATGAATTATTAGTAAACAGATTATTTGAGCCATTACAGGTTCATATGATCCTGCATTTGAATGAGGCATGTAATTAAATTATCAGGACTTTGTTCTAAATGCTTGAAAGAAGGAGAGCATGATAACCACATTTTAAAAAGGTAAAATAAAAGAAGAAACTTTTTTTTTTCTTATAGAGGACTACAGGCAACTAATGTATGAAGGCATAATTGATTAATTCCACTAATTAAGATATTTGTTATTCCTGAAATTGTAGCTTGATAAATAATGCATTAGATGTGGCACCATTTCCCATCAGTTCTGAAAACACTGTGATGATGTTTCAAATACATACTGTTATTTTTTGGAGTGGAATAGTTCACTTCTAGGCTTCTGTGTCCAGGCAAAAATCAAGCAAAATATATTTTGAGGCTGTGAATAAGTCAATCTTCAAACAGTCAACACTGCATTACAACATTTTCTAGTCATTTTATAAAGATATTCACTTAAAGACTTGTTTTTTTCAAAAGTTTTAAGGGGAAATATTTTTCAGCTAGCCCAACTTATGCAGAAGTATATATTCCATGGAAGTCAGTCATTTATGATGTTTTCCTGAAGAGTGAGACGCATTCTAAGATCTACTCACCCCCTTCTCTTTTAAGTATAAATCACTTTGGGGAAGTGTTTGAGGCTACTGTGGTTATTGTATAGAGACCCTAGTCACCTAACTATTAAGTGGCTTTAACCTTAAACACAGCTACTGTAGAAAGTGGAACAGTCACTAACTTGTATGCAACCATCATAACTACAGACTACTTCTGCAGAATGTGAAACAGACAGACAGAAAGACTTGAAGCAGAGCCATACAACTCTATTACATAGGAAAATATCAAATAATATAAAACAATATAAATATAAAATAATACCACTCTATTACAAAGGAAAATAATCATCATCCTCAAGGCAGGTAAGGATAATAATGTTGAGACTGAAGAAGAGACTGAGAGATCTACTAAACTACAAAGAGGGGGGGGGGAAAAAACATAACATTAGCAAAACCATTCATCTGAGTGAAGGATTTCCAGCTGTACTCTACAGATTTGGTTTAGTTTACAATAAAATATTATTTAAGCACAGATTAGCACTCAACTTTTTGCCTTCTAGACGAATTCCCTTATCATAACAAAGATTCATATTCATTTTTTTCTCTTGTCCAAATCTTTCATTCCCTTCCATGTACCTGAATAGCTTCAACAGAGATGAAGAGTGTCTATTTCTGATATTAGCCTTGCTGCCCAGCTCGTTGCATTTTCTCAGACAGAGAATTTTACCACTATCCAGTAAGTCCCCCAGTCTCATTTTGACGACTAAGCCATGGCAATGGGAAAGAAAACGGTCTACACCTCTACTTCTTCACTGAAAGAGTGGTCAAGAATCAGAACAGGGAAGTGGTTGAGTGACTATCCCTGGAGGTGTGTGCGTAAAAGACTATGATGCCTAGAGACATGGTTTAGTGGTGGACTTGACAGTGTTGGGTTTACAGCTGGACTTAATGATCTTAAGGGTCTTTTCTAACCTGAAGTATTCTGTGATTCTCTAATCTTCATATTTCTTCTCTTCTTGTAACCCTGTTTTCAAAGGTGGTGGCCACTCCACTTAGACTGCACACACTCTGATCATGTACCAAATTCTTCACAACAATGATATGTAGGAACTTCACTTTATTTGTGTTGCAAACAAGTGTGTGACCACTTTGACCAGTAAAAAAATGCAATCTCTAGCTCAAAAGGGTCTTATATTTGCTAAAACTTGTTTAAGGATGAGAGCCTGTAAAAACTTATGCTGGAATCCCATCACTGAAAACAAGTCAAATTAGCCTTAAATTTTTTTGCACCTCTACTTCACATGTGCATATGAATTTTCAGCTAATAAAGTCACAGTATACAGGTGCAATGCTGTATTGCACTAAGTGCAACACAAACTACTCAAATTTGGTAGTATATAGCTGCAATGTAGATGTTGAATATTAGTCTCTTGAGCATATGTGTACCAGCAATATCCTCTATTAGGATCCTGTCTGCCTGGACATGTCAAGCACAGAACAGCTTCTGATCTAGTGTGTTTGCAAGACACCCAACACTCAACGGGGCTAACATAAATATGAATGATTATGTTGGAAAAAACACAGATTTAAATAGGGGGAAAGAAATGTTTTATGGGGGAGGGAGGAGTGAAAAGAGATGCTTTGTGCAATGCTGCCAGTGGCTGCTGGATCGGATGATGTCTTCTCACTGCAGTTTTCCAGACTGTAAAAACCCTCCTCCTCCAAGCATGTTGGGTTTTCTTATTCAGCAGCCCATTTTTCCACTTTTTTCATTAATTCTAAATGGGATTGACCAAGATTTGACAATCCATTTCTGATTCCAACTAGCCAAGTTGAACTTACCTGCTCCACCTCTCCTGACACTATCACTCTGGAAAACCGTAACATGCGGCAGGTGAGCCAGTTCCACGAGGTGGAGGCAGTGAGCAAACACAGAAGAGCCTCTGTGTTGGAAATGTGGCGCAAAGGTTGCACTGAAATTTATTATAGTCTCCACTGCCTGGATTTGACACAGAAGAGGACGTGCTTGACACCCTTCCAGTGTGGTTATTGCACCAGTGTTGGTTGGCAACAATGGTCATGAGCCCTCTTCTCCCTCTGATTTTTGTGGTAACTGTAGTACACCCAGATAGCTCACAGAAGGTCTGGTCAACCCATTTGTGCAAAAATTGCTTCTGACTTGCAAGACCTGGGTCAATGTCTCTACAACTTGTAAGAAATTAGAGAATAGAACTGAGCAACATAAAATATTTTCTCTTCCTACGCTAGAATAAAAAAGGTGCAAATTTCAAGGTTTGGGAAAAAATGGGCTTCATAAAAATGGAAGTGAGAAAGAGAAGAGCAGAGTGAAAAACAGCTTTCCAAGTAGAATAAAAAAGGAAAGACCAATCCTCATGCAGATGAAAAGATGAAGATCCAAAAGAGAAACAGAAAATTTCTTGGCAATGATAATCCTCAGTCCTGTAAAATGACAGAAGCTTTAACAACAACTACAGTTTGAATCTCTTTAAAGCAGATTATTCTGCATATACAGAATGCTACAAAGTATTGTCCACTATCAGAAGGTGAAGGGGCTGCTCACTGTGATACTTTTTCCCAAGCAGAGATCAAACTCTCTTGAAAGACTTGGAGAGAGACAGATACCTCTATGTATTTCTGCTTCTCAAAATGTCTGTGCATCAGTAGAGATGTACATGTAAAGTATTAGTTTTGTTATAAGACTGTCTGCAACTAATCAGAATTACAAACCAAAACACAAACTTGCCCACTAGGAAGGTTTGATAAAAAATTTAAATTAAAAAATTTTCAACAAGACACTGGGAAAAAATAAACTATTGCTGCAACATGTTAGGTAAAGATTTTACTAATCATTTTCTTAGACTTTGTGTTTATAGACAGAAATAACCATTTGAATATTAAAATAATTTTTAATTAGCTTCATTAACCCAAATTTAATAGCACATGATAGTCTGCAAACTACAAATATACTCTACTAGATTACATATAGGTCAAAACCAATGAAGTTTTTATGCATATTAGTATGTTTTGAAGAACAGAAAATACGAAAAGATGAAAATTAAGGATAAATTACGAAAAACAATTATTACTGCAGACACTTTACGAAAACAATTTAGTATCCTATTTAAACAAATTACCATGGAAAATAAAATACGGATTTAAACTAATATTTGTGAGCATGAAGATACGATTAGTACAGAAAATACTAATAGCAGAAAATACTAATTGATCCGAACAGAATTTTGATTCACTGAAAACTGTATTTTTTTTAGTTTAAGATATCTGTGTAACTATACTGTCAATCAAATAACCCAAAATATTAAGTCGTCATTGCCCTTTTAAATCCTTTCAACTAGAATTCCCTAATTGTTCCCTCACTTTATCTCACTGTACCAGTAAGTAAATAAATTAACAAAATAGCTTTTATCACACAGAATAACCTTTTAACTGAAGGATTATCTCTGGTTTATTTTTCATTTCTTTCTCTGCAGATAGCAGTTCATGCCTCATTGATTAGTTTGCTGAGGTGGTGACCAGAAATGAAAACAAGGTCTCTCAGATATTGCCAAGACCTGTAAATATATATACATTTTTCTTTTTTTTTTTTTTAAAAAGGGGAAAAAAGACAGAAAAAAAAGCACCAAAGCTAATACATGTTATACTTCCAGCATTCAGCTTCCGAGCCAGTAAGAGCTGATGATCACAAGAGGTTCATTTATTCAAATCAGTCTTTGCCAGGATGCAATTCCTCTAAAGAATTCTAAAATATCATTTCTGCAGTTTGGTTTTGGATTGTTTTTTATCTATACTTTTACAAGATTTTCCTTCTTCTTTCTTTCTTTTTTCTGATTAAGTTTCATTTTTAAAATGTGCCAACACACTAATGATATGTTACAGAGGTGTGGATCGGTACTGCGGCAAACCAGGATTTTCTATCTCTTTCTGAAAGAAAAAAGATGGATTCCATTTTGAAAATTCAAAAATATTTTATCCAATAAAGAGATAGTTTGGGTTTGTTTAGTTGTTTTTTTTTTCTGTTCTGTGTTTTAAACCTTCATTTTTGGAAGAAAATTTTAGTTTTCTTCAAAGTTGTCAGATTAACACCATGTATGTCAAAGTCCTCTATTCCCACATCTGGTAAGCCTCATTCATTAATGAAATAGACCATGACTTCAAGTGCAACAAAAAATTCAGCTGTTCTGTTTCTTTAGACTTCAGCCTTTTTATCAAGTCTATGTGTATCACCAACAGGTATGATACTTTCTGTGATGTGAAAAACTGAGTTTATCAACACAGTTCTTAGTTTTAAAAGTAATGTATTATGTCACTTGTGTTATTTGGCTCAGAACATAAATATTAAAACAACATGCACATACTAAACATGTATTAGAAAGATCAAGATCCAAAAGAAGTAGTAATGTGAGTTATGTACATGGTGTTGGGTTTCAAAGATTCTTGAACAACCTTTATAGACAGTCACATAGTTCTGCCATTTCATGCAAGTCAAATTTTACTGCTGGAGAAGAAGAGATAAGAATCAGTTGAGGTGGCTCATACAGTCATTTCTTAAATGTGAAAATTTCACTGACACGCCGATGTAGCATCTTGGACAGAGATGCTGTACTATTGAAGAGGCAACTCCACATCCCCCTCTTTTTCAGTTGCCATAAAAATATGGAAAATTAACCACAACTGATATTAGCATGCTCTGAAAGTTTTAACCCCATATAAAACAAAGATAATGCAATGTTAATTTTTTCAGACCTCTGCTACCTCAACCTTGCTGTATTCATAAACAGATTAAAAGATAATAATTTGCATACAAGATGTACATGGACTTCTGTAGCATATGAACAACTGATTTCAGACAAGTGCTATATGCAGAACAACATTTCAGGTAAAAGTATCTGTCACTATGCAAGTAAAATAATTCATTCATTTTCAATGTTGGCACAACACGTTAAATCAAAAATAGCAGGAAAGCTTTTTTTTCATGTCCTTGAAGCAGGCATCAAGCATTTGTTTTGTTTTAACATTAATTAAGCCAAATCTGATAACATGTTTTAATTACACAGCACAAACTACTGTTCATATGAAGTACCCTGCTGGTAAAAATGAAGTCCCTCATTCAAGAAATTGCTTAATCATGTGCATAAATTCCTTTAAGTTTAGGACAGAAAATTTCTTTGATTAAAAATAAAATGTCAAGGTTCTACCAGTGATTGAAGAGGCCACTTTCACTGCACAGACCTTAAGTATGTTTTGGATTTCTTGTATTTGTTTATTAAATAAGCCTAGGTTAATGTCGTCTGACTACATACATTTGCACAAACATTTTGAAATAATATCTACCAGATGATAAAATACTATAGGCATCTACTTGTTTTCTTTGTGCTTTGGTCTATGACATTTTCCTATTAATTGCAACTTTCTCAGATGATTTTAATGAACCTATGTGAAATTGTGAATAATGTGAAATTAAATCAGCACATACCAAAATATTAAAGTTCCTTATATTTACTCCATGATACCAACAGGCTAAGATGCTATTGATGATTTAAGATGCTATTTCTTAATCCAGACAACAATTTCTATATTCTGTGGGGTTTCAGCTTAGCATAGATTTCCAGTTATTTTCTTTTCTAAAATACCAGAACACTGTATTATCAATACTTAAGAGCCAGAACATGTTCCCAGAAAAAACATGAGTGGAGAAACACTTTTATTTCTATCTTATTCTTATAAATGAAGTAATAATTTTCACAGCATCCATCTGCTCAAAACTTAATATCAGAGAGATGTTACCGTGGATATGTCCACAAAAGCTCTAGGAACTGATAAAACAGGAAATAAATTTCTTAACTATTTTTAATTTTTAGCCAACACTTTCATCTGCCTCTCAATCCATCAAAATCTAAGTAGAGCTATATTTTAAAGAAATAGAAAAAGTATTAATTTTGAATCCTTAGAATACTGCATTGTTTAAGTTTTCCATGTTATGAACTAGATAGTGTCTCTATTTTAATGAATTATGAGCCCTTTGCCTGTTAAGTTGTCCTTGATCTAAAGATTATGTTCCCGCTAAAGGTACATTATACAAATGTCTATATTCAGTCATCCTTTGTCAATGCTTTACTATCCATTTAAAAGATCAAGATCAACATAAAGGTAATAAAATGATACATAATAGCAGACAGTTATGTTCTCTGTACTTTACTTATCAGTTCTAACTAAGATGTCTTTATCAAAAGGTTCATTTTCATGCAGTAGTGAGTTTATATCAATCAGTTATCCCTTACACCTGTCAGAACGTTCCTACACCCAGATAAATGTGACTGTTATCAGATACTGGTAGAAGGATAATGTAAAACTGCTTTATGAAAACTATTCTTTATTGCGGCTCCACAGATGTTTCCTGTTATAAATATCCTACATTGTAACAAACAATACTAATAGCATTCTGTGAATAAAGAACCAAAGAAGAAAAGTCCCCTCAAGATACAGCCCTTCAATGCCAGAACCAAATTTATCACTACCCTGTCAGCATTTTGTAGTATATATAGAAATCACCACATATGCAAAGCACCAAATGCATTCTTCATACATTTTTTCAAAACAATAAAGAAAATTCATGGGGAAAAAAAAAAAAAAAGTTCTGTTATCGTTGTCAAATCGATTAAGAGGAACTAAGTGAGCTCTATTATACCAATAGAGCTCAAGCAAAGTTCCCCATTAACCAAGGTGTCTTTTTTAAAAAAAAAACTGAGGGCACAATATCTTCCTACACACTTGCATAGGCTTTTTTTTAAAAAACTTCAATTCATTTACAATAAATCTGCACTAATCACAAAGGATATTTGGGACATGTTTTCTTCTGTTCATGCTAGAATGTAAGAAATTAGATAGAGGTAAATTGAAGCAGCCACCATTCAACAATATAATCAGAGTACCAGAACATAATATAAAAAACAAATACATTTTTAGTCTATTGAAGCCTCAGTACCTTAGGACTATAAAAGTTTTGGGGATTTTTATTTACTTATTCTGGTAAAAAACACATTTTCCCAAAGCTGAAATCAAGCTTTTTCTTCATGGAATAACAATTTGTATCCAAAATTTTATACAAAACCTGTTTGACTACACTGTCCCACAGTGATAAAATTTAAAATTTAGTCTTTCTAATGCATCATATTTTCATTGCTAGTTGTGAGGCCATGCCTGTGAAGGAATAGTGCACAAACCTGACACTAAATTCTTAATAAACTAGCTAACACAACAGTAGGTTCAAGAATGCTTCAGTATTAGAGCAAGAGACATTTAGAAAAAATATAAATAACCATTAACTTTGCCAATTTAACCTAGAGGAGAGACAATCTGAGAGGCAATTTTATCAATGCATAAAAACATCTTGGGATAAGTTTCAAGAGGATGAGGTCAGACTCATTTCAGTGGTGCCCAGAGACAGCAGAAGGGGCAATGGGCACAAACTGAAAGACAGTAAGTTCCCTCTGAATATGAGGAAAAGCTTTGCTTTGAGGGTGTTAGAGCACTGGAACAGGCTGCTGAGAGGTTGCAGAGTCTCCCTCTCTGGACACATTCAAAACCCGCCTGGACGCGATCCTTTGTAACCTGCTCTGGGTGACCCTGCCTTGGCACAGGGGTTGGACTGGATGAGCTCCAGACCTCCCTTCCAACCCCAGCCATTCTGTGATTCCCTAACTAGAAATAGATGAGGTAAGCAGTACTGGATTTTAATTTTGTATTCACGTGCCCTGTATCTAATTTTTTTCAAAAATCTCTTTTGCTCAATTATTGTTCTGGCTGCTTTGAAAGAATAGTTACAAGAAGACTGAATTTTGTTTCATGTCCTTGCAACTTTGTTTATAGGTATCTGTGAACAGATCTTCTAAGGTTATGTTTCATAACACTTTCTAAGTGAATCATAGCAGGTATTCCTATATTGCCTACAGCAGCAGCAGCTGTCTTTTGCTAATGGCAGTTGCATAGCAGCTTACAGCCTCTGTAAATCATCTTCTCTACAATAGTTATAAATATTCCACTTAGAGAGAATCCCAAAACAAAATCATTATATTGTACCAGCTAGATGTCTACAATGGGTAATACAACCTACCATGACCTTGCAAAACAACAGTTACCTTAGCAATGTTAGTAATCTAATTTTTAATAGTCTTTACTTTCAGTTTACATGGCCACTAAACAAGCAGATAATCCATGATGTTGCAAAATTCAAAATAGACCAAAACTGAGTAGCAGACAGGTTCTAACTTTTGATCTTCACATTCCCTTTGCCTTTCTTGAAAGAGGTCAAGAACTTGTTTCTTCTCAGATATGTACTAGTATCTCTGGATCTGCCAACTATTCCCATGAGTCATACCTTTTAGAGCTGTTGCCAAGTCTACCTGGCGCCAGCCAAGTCCTATATGATGTAGGCAAGTCAAGAGTCGTTAAAACCACCAAATTGTGTGTATAATTACTACATTTTGATTACTCAACAAATGCTTCAAACCTTCTAACCTAATACTTCTGTATATCTGCCATTTGTCAGTGTTAATGAAAACAAAGCTACAAATCAGACCTTCACAAACCTTTCCATTCTACACAGCACCCAACCACCCTGAAAGTGCTGGTCTCCCTTTTAGCCAGCACCTGAGAGTGTTACCAGTGTTGTAGGTTGAAGAGGAAAACTTCTGGAGCATTTTCACAAGACTGAGGGCTTTGGTTTTGTCATTTGGAACCAATTTTGCAGTATGAATTTTATTTATTTGTGTTTAACACAATTAGAGCTACTTTATATTATTTTAAATGGAAAAAAAAAAAAAAATCGCCAAGACAGGATCACCAGCTGATTTTTTTAAAACATATTTTGCAAGCTATTTGTTCTCATTACCTTCTGCACCTATTTGTGAAATATTATACATACTAATAAAATCTACTAATTCTACTTTTGTTGATGAGAGTATTCACATTGACTAAACAGCTGGAAGGCTGTAACTATAGTATGAGATATGATGCGTCTGAAATCAGTGAAAGTCTTCATTATTGAAGTTATAGGCCAGCTCTTCCCTCACCTTCACCAAAAGTCGTACAGAAGTGAAGTAAGAAGAGAGGGATCATGAAAAGGAATGCAACTTGCTATGCATTCGGGACATGTTCAGACCCTTATTAGATTTATTCAGGTTCCACACTGCTTGGGTCTGATTCTCAGGTTTGACAACAACAGTAATATAATGGTGGGTTATACATGACAAATGCCATTAGAAAATGCAAATCTGGCATTAAACAAAAAAAATAAATAGTGAGTAGCCACTGGCACTGGAAGTACGTACAAGCACCACAGCACATCTAACTAGCAGAATGAAAGACCAATTCTAATGTCAGTGTCTTTTCCAAAGCCAAAGGAAACAACCCAACAAAGATAATTTTAAAGAAGATATATGCAAACATGGTTATCCACTGAAATTAGTGCTGAGAGTATAAACGAATTAGGACTTAAGCTACCTGTTTCGTTTTCTGCTAAACTAAAATTCATATGCATGTGAAGACATCGGACACTATGAAAACACTTAAGCCACTGCAAAAAATTGTCCAAAACTGCCCATACCTGTTACAATACCTTCAAACTTCTTTAAATTTCAGGGTTCTCCTAGAATTTCCATTAAGAATCTGCTTTAATCGACCATCACTGATAACAATTGTTCAGAAAGATTTCTTTCATATGCTCAAAATGCAATTGCCATATTAATCCAGCTTATCTGAATTTTGTAAATATTATAAAAGCATCTTTAGTGTCAGTTATGATCAGATTATTAGGTGGCTTCTGACACTTTCTTATTACCAATATCACCTAAAATAACTTTTCAAAATCCTTTGCATTCAATGCATATGTTGTAGGCTGTCAGTATTACTGTACACAAGAACATATTCCCATCATGGTGTTTGCAATCCCATCAAGGCAAAATCAAATGTTAAATTAAGCAACTCAGTAGCACGTACCTCTTTGGAAGTGAACACACTGAGGCCTAGAAAAAAAGTAATCAATCAGATAATGCACGCTACCCAAGACACATACTCCAAAGTTGTGGAATAATACATCCCAGTGAGTATGGTTGCTTACTGTTCCCCAGCTAAAAGTCGCACACATTAAAAATTTGCTAAGTTCAACAAAACTAGATTCAATTTTTGTTTGCTTTAACTTGTTACATGCAAAGCTGAAACAAGCTTTTGGACTCACAGGGCAGCTAAAGAACTATGGACTTGTAACTTCACCCTACAAAATTCTGTGTTGCACTTAAACTTACCTAAACTAGCTTTTTATTGTTGAAATAGAGAGCTAGAATCAAAAGTGAATTTAAATGGAAACTGGCTGCAAATACTGTAATTATGGCACAGGGAAGATCTAGTCTGTCACAGGATGGTTTAGTGGGCATAGTGGTACTCAGGCAAAGATTAGACTTGATCTTGGATCCCCTTTCCAACCATAATGGTTCTTTGATTCTGACTCCAAATTATTGAACTTTTCAGTTTGAAAGGGATCTTTGGAATAGCCATAAAGAATGGCTTTGGAGATCATCTGGCTCAAACCCTGTTCAAGGAAAAAATAACAAGAACAGGTTATTCAGGGCCTTGTCCAGGTGTGCTTTCAACATCTTCAGGGTTAGGAAACCCTCTACTACACAGAGCAGTATGTTCCAGTGCTTAATGACTCTCATGGTGACTTTTTCTTTCTATCAATGGATAGAATTCTACTTATTGCAACATAGGACTTTGGTTCCCTTGTCTTTTTTGCAGCCCCCTGAATAAAGTCTTTTCTGCAGTCCTCCTTGACACAGCTGGAGACCTCAACAAGATCCTTCTGATATTAACAATGAATGGCTCAGCTCCCATAGCCAACTGCACAGGACATGTGTTCCAGCCCCCAGACACCATGGTGGCCCTCCCTGCACTCACTCCACTGCTTTTCTCCAACTCGGGAGCCCAGAACTGGACCAAATGCTCCAGTCTCACCAGTGCTGAAGAAGAAAGGAGAACAATTACTTTTCTTGACATACTTGCTATACTTGATAACCAAGTATAAGTTGCCCATCTTCACTGCAAGAGCACTATGAACACGGACTGACTCCTTTTAGTTCCCAGGGTTCCTCTCTGGGAAATTAGTAAAACTCTCAGGTAACAACAGGAAGTTTACTCACTGATTGAGGAGAACAAATTTTTTTTATGTTTCTTTTGAGTGGGAAAAGGATGAATTTTTAAAGAAAATGTATCAGGACGAGTGGGCTAAAAGTTCTCATTCCAGTGAAAATTCAATCAAATGGTAAATAAGCCCAGACATATTATCTAGAGGCTGAGGGATTCAAGCAGTGTGGAGATCTTTCTGATCCCTCCACAGCCAAGGATAGACACAGAAGAATAATTCTGTTCCTTTGAGACTGGAAAAATTGGTGGCTTCTCACTTTGTGCAAAGCAGGACAGCAATTCTTCTCCCCCAGATCTGGCTGGCCAGCTAAAAGCTAATCTGAGTCTAAAACAACCTAGCAACTATACTGGTAAATAAACCAGATCATTTTAATTATCTGGTTGGGATGCCAAAAAGCACAACACAGCTAAAATCACCTTGTTCCCAAAACCACACCAATTTTACACTTGCACAAAACCCTGCCCTGGTGAGTTTAGCAGTACATACGCAGCCATTTAAACTCCGTTTGTGGAATGAATCTAGTCATGCGGAATTGGCACTGTGCTGAGGATGTCAATTCAAATTCATAAATGCTGAAAGCCAAATCGAGATCTGTAAAAACGTCCTTTTCAAGGAGATCTTATAATTACCTCTCACAATTACAGCAGATATATTGGACCTGATTCTTCTCATAAGACAAAATTTGTGCTTTGCAGAGAATCCATATGTATTTCCACTTAAACAATTTTTTTGTTATAAACTTCAGGCAGGCCTTCTTGAAAAAAAATATGCATTCTAGCTACTGAATCTGATGCAAATTGTAGCATATTACAGTTTGTTAAATATGATTACAGAGACATTTTATCTTGTGGAACTCGATTTGTATCTCATAATTGTGAAGTCAAAGATCTCCCTTTTCTTTCACCTTCATCCATTCTTTTTACTTTTAAGATCAAAGTCCCTTTTCATATTTAACATAGAAAGAACAAGTAAATAAAAACATTATACAGAGAATAAAATACATGAGCCATATATGCACAAATTCTAGCTAAACGCTTCAAATTTTTTCTGATTTTCTACAATTTCCTTAGGAAGAGATATAACAAGATAAATAAATGAATACATTTATATATATATATATATATAGTACATATATAGATATATATCTTCATATGGAAAAAAATTACAGCTTTCAATGGCTGAAAGCTTATTTCTCTAGGGAGGTTACTGGTCTTTCTATTTAAATGTGTCCACTAATAAAACCAATCTAAGTGTATGTTAACTAGCTCAGTATAAAAATTTGGACTTTTTTCTTCACTTTTCTCTAACTATCACTTTTATTTCACAAATGGAAGTCACTAGCTAGAATGGAGTCTCTAGGCAAATAACAGTAAGCAATTGTTCAAAGCTAATTATAAAGCATTATCAAAGTCTACATGGTAAACACAAAGCCATGTCTATAAAATCGCTCATACAGGATGTACAATGCTGATGTTGCTGGATCATCGTCCCTCCCCACCTTTTGCTAGTTCATTATCAGACATGGGGTCGTTACTGGAGCTGCCTATTTAAGTTCTTGAAGAGAGTCATATACCCTTTTGTTGACACAGTCCCCATTTGAAGTTTGTGAAAAGAAAATGTCAGCATTCAGATAAAATAATTGAAGATGTCTTCTGACACCTGTCCTTAAAACATAAAAGGGCTGCAAATTACTTATAGTTCTGAAAAGGATACATACCTAGGTTCCATTTTAGTAGAGCAGAATGAGAGCACAGAAATGAAAATCACTTTTACCTCTTGCTCTTCCCTTTCTTCAACTGTCCAATAATATATGTCATTCACACTGCAATTTTGTATCAAATATCTACTCAAAGTTCCTACTTAAGCATTTGCCAGACCTCTTAACTGTGTCCTGATAATTACAGACAGCAATCATCTATATTTGGACAGTGGTCAACAAAAATATTCTTTTCCAAATGTGCCGCTCTTCATGACAGTCCCACTTTGTCTTTCCCTCTCCCCAACAAACAATTTGAGAATTCATCTGCTTGTTAGGATTTTTAGAGTGCATGCTCAGTTACAAAGCCTTATGCTTTGTCTTTATACCCCATGCACGTCTGGCAATACACAAGGGCTGCAACACTTCACCACAGCAACCATGGTGGGTGAAACCTAAGAGTCAACTACCCAGGTATCCTGTCCCTTGTGATGATCGTCACTAGCTGCCCAAAGAGAAATCTCTAGAAAAGTAGTGTATGTAAAATGTAGTGATACAGTACCAGAAGGATACATCCTCAGCCTCCACCTTGTACAGTGGTCTTTTATCATCTTGGATGGATTTTTCTGACCTAAATTGTGATTTTCTGAAACTCTATCAATTTTTGGCACATACAATGTCCTGTGGCAGTATATCTAGCAACTTAAGTATTCATTGTGTGAAGCAGGGACATTTTTTTGTTAAATCTACCATCTGTTAGTTTCGTTTGATGACATCTAGTTCTCTTACCAGAAGAATGTTCCCTTCTCACTACACTCCCAGTTTAACAGACCTCTATCTTAGCCTTCCTCCCTCGTTCTCTCTCTCCTCAACTACAGTGATCTTTCTTTAGTCAGAGAAGTTCTAATGTTTAATTTTTAATGTGATATTACTTCCCTTTGTTGCCATATTGTTTACAAAGATACTGAAAAACAGATCAGTATTGAAGTCTCATGGTCATCTGCAATAAGACCTTTCCCAACTAGCAAACAAAACAAATAAAAGATGGTCAGTTTCCTACTTTTTAACTAGCTATTTTCTGAATGAACTGTGGTAAAATAATTTCCCTTCTGAAAAATCTTGGTGGTTCTTTTTTTTTGGTGTGGTTTTTTTTGTTTTGTTTTTGCAAATCCAAGAAAGTTTTATCAACTGGACATCATTTTCCTGCATATTCACCAACCTTTTAGAATGGCTATCTACCAAGAAGCTGTATTGACTCTTGTCCAGTACATCATATTTATCTAGTGGCCATTAACAATTAACAGGTCTGTTCTCTAACACCCTCAAGAACCCTTTCTGAGCATTGTTATCTGCCATGATTAAACCAACACCGATAGTGTTTTAAGCAGAAGGTCACAACTTTGTATTAACTGTTCTGCTATTTCATACCTGACTTCCCCTTAAAATAGAATGCCACAGGTCTCCTGGGACTCATCTTGTCAATTTGTCTTACACTCTTCTACCGAAATTCCTGTGAAGCTCTTTATTTAAGCTCCCAGCTACTCAGGAACATCCAGAGGAAGTAAGCTCTGCTGCACTGTAACACAGGCCACTTCTCCCAGCAGTTTTCCACACCTGCTCACAGCCGACTTGAAGAGATCTGCCTCAGAGATGAAAGGATGTGCAGGACTCCTCTCTACCTACTCATTAACCATAAGAGATCAATTTTCTTTACCCTTCTCCATGTTCTTGCTACTGCTTCTGATCTTTTCTTTTGGTGGGAGTTACAAGCCAGTAGAAAATCACCTGAAGGTGGTTTGGCCATGGAAACACTACCAAGTAACACAGACGAACTCAGTGAAATAAGACTGAAAAACCACATCTTGTACAACTTTGTTGACTGTATTTCTGAAGTTTGCTCAACTTTTGCTCACAATTCAAGGAGATTCTTGCCACATTCTTAACAGCTAATTTAAAACAGGTGTGAGAGGAACAGGATCAGTACCCTTATTCCAAAGACAGCTGGGAATAGCAGGCACTGTTGCAGAACACTTTTATCTTAGAATTCTGCTTGCTAAATCTTATTTACAACCTTCTGTGTTATTTATCATTTTATCTCATTATGTATTGTCTAGAGATGCAATCTTCAAAATGGGGTGGGAACACCTTGTTTTAGTGGAATTAGATTTAGCATTTAAAACATTCATATAGCCAATCAAAGTTTAATGAACCCTTCTGCAGACACTGTTTATTTTTGGAAAAGTTTTAATAACTTTTCCTGTAATTAAAAATAGCATACAATATCATAAGCCAGCAGCAATTAAAGGTAATCAAATTTGGAAAATTCTGTAGGAAGTACAAAAAAGATCTGTAGATATTTTGTTCAGTGTTTATTATCAGCTGAAGTACTGTTTGCTTCACAAAACAGAACAATGCTTATCATTAAAACACAAAAACATTTCTACTAAGTTCTTTTCCTGATTTTCTTCTTTCATAAAATGCACTCCATGTGAAACAAGTCTTCAAAAAAACAAGGCCTAAAAAACCCTACTACTCAGGGTGCCTTTGAGGATATTTAATTAAAATCTAATCCTGCATTCATTAAGGCTCACATAAATTAAGCTGTCATTCATAAGATTTATGGATTCTCATTTGCATATTGCATACAATTCATCAATTACTCAAGTATGAAAGGAGCACATTTCCCTTGGAGCTGCATGCTACCCTGCCAACATTTGAAATGAGGGAAAGAGCAAGACTGTCAGGCATTCACACAAACTTTCTTCCAAATGTCTGCTCCTTGATTAATCTAATTTTCTAGCTATTCCTTACAAGATACAACAACAGCCCTTCTGCAAGTTTCTATTATTTCTCCTGTCTTCATCATAAAATCTTCTTGTCTTTTACTAATACTTCATGTCTGACTGATTATTATTTGTTTGCTAATGATATGGCATGAATGTTTTCTTTATATAAATGCATAAAGCACACATCAGAGTTAAAATAAAATGATTAGTATTTTCAGGTTTTGATTTTTCTGTTTAACATCACTAATTTGCTTAGCTGAGCTTCGTAAAGAACCTAAGCAATGAGAAAAAAAACCCCAACAAATTATAAATCTACCATTTAAAACAGCCATCAGTATTGAGCCAGAATATTTCTCTTAGTGTGCAGTGGTAATGTGCACATAATTAAACCATTAAAATTTAACGTTAAAATATAATTAAGAAAAGACAACAAATGTTTAATGTGAAAAATCAGCTAATTCACAGATGCTGAAGTGTGTACCTGACTGTATTTCTGAAAGTTGTAGGCAAAGTAGAGATACAGATTAGGTTTTTTTTGTTGCACATAAAACATGTTGTGTTAATTCAATTGTTCTTCTCTAGGGAGTTAATCTTAATTTTGGTGGCACAACTAGGAAGTAGCAGTCCTTCCTTGCCCAGTCTCTGGATATCTTCCAACACGCATGTGATCAGGTGCTGAATTTAATGCACAACACTCAGTCATGTCTGGGAGTTTCTAAATTAAAAGATAGGAATGTATGTGCACCATCTAAAATAACTCTGAAGGTTTGCTCTAAATCTATTTGCTCATTTTATATTGTGAATTACCTAGCAAAAAAAAAAAAAAAAAAAAAAAAAGTAGCACAAAAATACCAAAATAAAGTTGTGTTTTTCTCAAAAATAATTTAACAAATATAAGGATGATAAGATATGAAACAATAAAAATCCAACATCAAACATCTGTGAACTTCTTAGAGAGATCAGGTAACGCTTTAAAGTGATACTTCTTGGACCAAGGTAACAGAATTTTTATTTTTTCTTTTAAATTTCAGTATAAGAAGTGTTGGGATCTTTAAATATGTATAATATGAACCAAAGAATTTCAGAGCATATGGTGAGCAAATTAGAAATAAATGCTTCAAATATTAGTGATCTAAGGTTTTATTGTTCAAATGTGTTCAGCACCAAGTCTAGCTTAAAAGTCATACACTGCCTCTTGCCACAGAGGGACTGTTGAACATTTGGACTGGATTACTGAGTGGCAAACAAATATTTTTTTCTCTTCTCTCCTCCCCCAAATCTGTTTAAAAATGAAGAGAGATTTCATTCTAAACATAATTGCTAACATAATCCCATGCGAATAAAGTTAACTAACCCTGGAAAAATAAACAGATGACTAACTTTAATCAGAGAAATGAAGTCATCATTATGCTTGGTTTATAAAATAGATTTTCATTGTCAAAGATAACATAACTGGGAGGAGGTGGGGGGTTGGGGGGTGTTCAGGGTCTGTTCTTTTGGTTTGTTTATTTTGAGTTAGCTGTTCTACTGTAGACTGTTTAGGTCCACCCCTGAATAACTACCACATTTATTGTCTGTCTTTTTAACTGTTGCATTCTCTGAGTTTCAAATTTCTCAGCATGAGCTGTCTGCTTAATTCCATCCAAGTAGTGTGTAATGAGAAAAGAATTTTCCCTGTCTACACTAATATAGCTTATTTTATTTCCTGAACCCAAACCACCTGTTCAGATTTTCTATTTAAAGCTTTGTAAGGCAATCAACTACCTCAGGACATTTGTGCTGGAATGAAAGGCAGTCAGAATGAAGCTGCGACTCCTTCAGACCCAGTCCAACAAAAAGCATCACCTACAGAGCACTTTCTTGGCTCCAGGGTCAGGTGGAGTTAATTTCATAAAATTCTCAACAGATTTCACATGTGATTTTTTTATTTATGTGAAATTTACTGAAAATACTTATAGATTTATTTCGGCAAGAGTTTTGAGATAAAAAGGAATAAATTACTATAGAATTTATTTTAGTTTAAAACCTAAAAATCTTTCTAAATGTTCAAATTATTAAATCAACTTTGTCTGAGTCTGAAGTTACAAATCTAGGCCAAATCAACTTATTACAGCACTTTTGTGACTAGCCTGTACTATAAGGACCTATCTCAGTACTAAGAAACAGATCATCTGAAAAACTACATTCCAAAAATAAAACAAGACAAGAAAAAGTGTTCTGGAGCAAACACAACTCCAAACTTAAGACTGGACTTTGCCTACCACTATTAAATAGATCCTCTTCCAAAATCTCTTTGAATTTTTATGTTTTACATCATTGCAGATCAAATACAGTTTGAATCCAGTGGAATGAGGGCAGTGGAATAAAAAGAAAGTTATTTAACATTATTCTGGGCTATTTGTTTTTCAAACTTTCCTCTTTATCAACAATTTCACTTTGTAATTTAAATGTACATGTCCAAATACAAGGTTTTTATGAATTTTGGCTTGAGGAAAAGTCTCATTCAGTCCTTCCTGGAGGGAAGACTTTGGAGAAGAGGGATCAGCCTATGCACAAGATTATCCTAAGTATTTCCATAATTAAAGCAAACTTTTGTAAAACTTATCCAATACAAGGCTTCTATTTCTGAAGACGTAAAAGAGGAATGGTTCAACTTCTTATGAACAGTATGAAAAAGAGCAATAAGAAATCTGTAGGGATATGTAGTTAAAAGAAAATAAATAGCTATGTTTCTTTGTGTCTTTTCGGCCTACTTAACTGATAAATTTATCCACCCTTTTCCCTTTTTCTCCCACTTTTCTGTACTTATGAGGAAAGGAGGCTGGGGAGGGTAAACAGAACACTGAAGTACAGGGAAAATAGGAAATCATTCCTCTTGAAACACACAGAGCAACAAAAAATCCCAGATCATCTTTAGTTACACAAAAGGCACTAGACCTAGGATATTTAGGCACCTTGACTCATAAGATTAAAAGCTTTCCCTTTCTCCATTCCTGTTAATTATTTTCAAATCTGTTTATATATAACACCTTCTTCCTTCCTTTTCATTAGCTCATGAATGTCTGCAAGACAGAAGTTCTGGTCTGATAATACCTGCTGAAGCACAAAACACCTCCTGTGGATGCCAGCCCAGAGCCAGTGAGATTTAAGTGCTGGAGCTGATTCAAACACCTAGGAAATTTTCAGATAAAATCTTTACTAAAACAAGTTAGGATTGAAAGTGCATTTTTATGGGAGTTCCTGTAACCTCACCAGAATATTATCATTTCCTTGCAAGAACTCTGCATGCTTTAAATACATCGTCACAGAGTGACATCTTAAGTAAGATTAAAAATAAAAGTTGAATGTCTCCATACACTCACATGAACCTAAAACTGTATCTCTCATAAGAGCCATTTCATCTGTATTTCTGAATTATTCTTTCATGCCATCATATCCAGATGTAAAACAATATAATTCAAAATAACTTAAGACTCCACCTCTTTTCAAGTACTAGATTCTGAATGAAAACCAGATCAGTATCCTAAATTCATGGTAAAAATAAAAATAATAATAATTTGGGGTTAAATTTCATTGTATCTTAGTGAGCCCAAGATTGACTAGATGCATCCTACATGAGAGGATATTCTGATTTTAAAATATACTTTGGAGAAGGGCTAGATTATAGACACATATACCTCAGGACCTTCTTTTTTTCTCTTTTCACAGACATTTTTGCCGTCCTTAACACAGCTGAAGTTTTAAGCAAAAGGAAACTGAACAAGAAACCAAACTGTATACTGACATTATTTCTTTGGGGTTTTTTCCTAGTAAACAAGATTGACTCACACATCATCCAGAAAAAATAATGGAGTTTCGCTGAAAATGGCAGTGAGATGTAAAACAAGAAAAGAGAAAATGGCAGTGAAACACCAATTTTTTTTTGTACATAAATGAACCATCCAGAGTACAGTTTATATACATAAACATAGGGAACCCTGAACTTGAACTTTAGGTTAAGTGGGCTACTGGAATTAAGAAAGTTTGCTCTTAGGTAAAACTGACTTTAAATTTATAAAAAACAAATTACATTTTACTAGATTCTTTAACAAGTAAAATCTAATATCAAATTATGTCGCAACTACTACATAGCTACCCATGGATCACAACTAAATCGACATATTGCAACTGAGTCCTAACTGATCACATAAAATCTCTTACTAATACATTTGCTGAAATACCAATTCATATCACAATTATCAAAATCAGCTTCTTTATATTGATCCTTTCTTTTCCTGTCAAGCGTTGTTTTAACTCATGCAAGACCTTTCTTCTGCAGCTGCAGAACTTGTAAACTGTATTTAAGTGGAAATGGCATTAATGCTGCTGCATGTCACTCTACATGGGCACATGCAGGTGCTGTATCTGCATTTATACAATGTGGTACTACCACAAGCACTCTCTGTGGAAGCATGCTATGTGTTTCTCACTACTGCTAAAATAACAAGATTTAAGTAGAGTGCCTGGAAATACCCAAAACAACCTTGAAAAGACAAATGGCCTCTGTTTTCCTAAAACCATAGCAGTTAAACAGTGGAAAAATTTTGGTACCAGTGACTCATATGAGGTGCAAGAAGCTTAGAGCAATAGTTGCAATTCTCATTACCAAGTATGGCAGATACCAATTAATTTTTCTAGTAAACTGGGCAGCTTTACCTCTTCTGTTATTTCAAACACTCAAGAATTAGCTTTGGCATATTGATTTTAAATTTAAAATGATAACTGAGGCTATGATATATACAGCATCTGCAGAGAAAACTTTTTTGTCAGGTGACAATCTCACATAGTACACTAAATACATAGGACTATATAGTACTAAAGGTTTCATCACACCTACCTATGGAATGTCAACAATTACCGCACACTCTAAGCAGAAGCTGTCTTATCTCCAAAGAAATCTTAACAAGCAAAGACAGTAAGAAACAGGAGGGGCCCAAGAAGTCTCAAAGAGCATTAAACAGTATCCTCTTAGGCTACAGATGTGTCCAACAAAGAACAGACAAACTATTTAAACCTTTGAATTCCTTACGCATAAGTCAGAACTAAGCACAGCAACTGCAACCACCAAAAGCAACAGTCCCAAATATTTGAATTCATTTAGTTATAAGGAACTGAACAAGAGCTACAGCGCAGTTATTAAACTGAAGTCCCTGTAGGGACTTCAAACACAGCACAACATACAGTGCACAAGAAAAGCAATTTCATAAAAGTAATATCTCAAACATAACATTTTGAAAAAGATGCTGTGAGCAAAAGCTAGTACAGAGACTCTCTATTCACCACCTGGAATTTTCCTGTTCATCTGCACATCCGCCTCAAAGCCACATATCTACAGACTCTCCACTGCTGGCTTTACTCTGTGAAATATCTTTTCACTCAGCTTTAAAGCTGTCTCTGTTAGGTCAATGAACTTTCAAAACCATTAACACCAATGGTTAGAAGGGTCATTTTCAATTCCAGTTTCCATATTTTAAAAGAATAATGTGACTTAAAGAGCTAGTTGTAGTGTTCCCAATACTTATGGTTTTGGCAACAGACAAAATACTGTATTATAGAGTAGGACAGACAGTATCAAACTAGAGATTCATACCAGCCATGCACACCAAGAGGCGGTGACACAAGCAGATGAATTACTTCAGCCAAAGGAAACCATGAAGCAGAACTTATCAAAAGCATTCAATAACAGCACAGCTCTGGTCTCTGAACTTTGATGACTTAGTTTCTATGAATGCTATCTTTTTCTTTTTCAATTTTCATTTTTCTTTTTCTTTTTGAGCTTGAAGCACTCAGTGCTGTACTTACACCATGGTTTTTTTCATTAATTCATATGAGTATTAGGAAGGAACAAGTAGGATCAAACTCTAATTCTTCCCATGAGCTGTACAGAAAGGAAGAATAATTGCAGACAACAGGAAGAAAGGGTATGTCTTTTGACTTATTCTGCCACAAAACAGATTTACTTGAAGGGAAGCATTAGTAGTGGCACTGTCTGAGATGTTAAGACTGTGATCATCTCTGGCTGAGGCAAGTTAAGGTGTTAATCATTTTCAAGCTCTTTCAGCCACATGACATGGTCTTCCTTTCCTCTGGCAGAGCTTAGAAAATGGAACATATAGCTATTTCTTTATTTAAACATGCAATTTCTACCTTCACTGGTTATTTAAGTTATTCTTAAAATTAATTGGGTTTTCACCCTCAGGTTTCTCCTGAACTTGTGTTGCTGCCCCAAGCCTAGAGAGCATTTCAAAGCTGTAGTGAGAACTCTGGTGAAAAACAAATATATATATTTCACTCCTCATAGAAATTTCACCAATAGAGCTAATGTAAGACTTCAGTACCTTGTCTAAGATAATCCACCATGAAATAAAATTTCCATTAACCTACTGAAACACAAATACTTCTGCAAAAATAACTGTTCTTCAGATAATGCTTTTCTAAGTTAATTATTCTGAATGAAAAAATGACTGCAATTTTAGGTAATGAAATGAAGAATGAGCAAATTTTGGGTCTGCGAGCCAGAAGGATGCATACAGCAGTAAAAATTACTTAAATCAAAATACACCAGAAAACTAACAGTTGAACCATTGACACATAAAAACTTTATGAATGCTTTAGAAGATCTTGTTTTTCAAAGTAAAGACGATGTATTTTGATAGCTGTTTAGAAAACACAGAGAATATTTAACATGGACAATGCTTCAAATATTTGTCTGGCTTCAGATTTTCAACATAAAGAAAAAAGTGTGAATGTTTTTTGATAAACATATAGTTTACAGTTCACTCAGTCAAGTGAACAAAAAGACCATTTATCTTACCCTACATGTAGACACTTAAAACGCAGATATTGCCATTTGAGTTTGTCACTCTGTGATCTTTTTGTAATCCATGTTAAGCAATAAGCACTTTTATGTCACAATTCACTTATTTTCTACGCCTACCTGATGATGATATTAATAGCTCTGTAGAACTTCTCTCTGCTAACTATATGCAGTCTAGATGACAAGCTCAGATGTAGACATTTACACTCTACACTGAAGAGAATAAGGAAGCCTAGTATCACCCTTGCTCTCTGAAAATTTAATTCACTGATGGTACATCAACCTAAAGTAGTGGAATCTGTACTCTGAGTTGCTTTACCTTGTACCAAGTTGCCTCTCAATATTAAAAATTACTAATTCTTCTTCTGTGGAGTAAGTATCATTCCATTAAATATTCCTTTAAACCAGCTTTGAATCCTTACCAGCTTAAATTGAGATGGGGGAGAAAACCTGCTACATGATAAATTAAGGGAAATTTAACTTTTCTGTTTTGTTGGTTTTTTTTAAATTAACCTCCAGCTTTTCATAAAAGCAACAATATCAATTTATATAGAGTGAGTACAAAAGACTCCAGGAGAGTTCAGTGAAGCACACAGAGAATATAATAAAAAGGTAAGGAAGTTTATCAACATTTTTTAAATTATCTGCATGCCATTGAATCACTTGCACACTAAGAAAATATGTAACCTTCTCCACAAAAGCCTGGTGTATCTTTGCATCTCACTCACAGAAAATAAAGCAGACAACATTCTATTTTTGACACATCTCCATCAGGAGATGCTTCTCCTGGGAAGTTTAATATCATCTATGCCTCTGTCGGACATGATCAATTATACACAGGTGCAGACACACACTCTTCACTTGTGATTCTTATTGTCTTTACTTCATATTTTGATTTGCAGTCATGAACAGTGATACAGAAAAAAGTTTTTAACATATAAGGATTTTTTATATCTCTGTAATTAGATAATTGCTATGTTTTTGTAAGTCATAATAATTCAGTGAATTTTAAAATTAGTAATTTACAAAGTAACATGACTAAGAGATAAACCAGATGGCTGCTGTAAGTAGATACACTAAAAACCACAAACCAGCTTGTAACAAGGGGCAACTGATGGAATAGCACATCTTAGAATTTATTTATAGGCCTAAGAAACTCCAAACCATTTCAAAAAGAATTCTCAAGACAAAAACCAGGAAAAAAATCAAAAGGTTTAAAGGATCACTTGAAAGGGTGAAGCTGATGTCACATTTTGAAGTTTCTTTAAGCATCATATGATATGAAGAACTTCCAGCTAAAACTGCAGAAGTTTTAGGATTGAGTTAGTTCACAAACACTACTCTAAACTAATTCTCTTTGTGTCTTTTACAGATTCCAGTAAACAAATAAAATTCCATTTGGTTAAACTTGGTTCATTTCTGACCCAACGAAAACAGATCTACAAAACATAAAACAAAAATGCGAACTAGACATTTTTAAACATAAAAGGTCATTTCAGTAATTTATATGTGCTCTTTGCAAATATACACTATACAGACACAATATAATTTAAAAAAAAATCTTCCAGTAAACATAACTATGATTTTCATGGCCATATCAAAACCTAAAGATAGTGGTTTTTTTCAGCTAGATCTCCAGTCATGGTACATCTTAAAGCTGTCTGAGGACAGGCAAAGCTAAAGACTGCCTATTAATCTTTATATTACAATGTGTCATGAATTTTCTTGATTCCTTATTTGAAGTCCCACTAGTACACATTCAGTTCCTCATCTTTTTTTTAGTAGATTCATCCTTCAATGGCCAACATGCCAGGCTAGGTTCTTTCTACAATTGACTAGTTTTTCCTGCCCACAAAACATGTAAAGCTTTGTCATTTTTCCTAGCATCTTAACTACTGACTTCCATTGATGTTCCTGTTTCATGTGTACTGGAATAATTTATGAAGTCCTTTAGCAATTACTGAAGAGTAAATATACTATATAACTTAAGCAAAAGTATTAGATCTGCATAAAAGAATGCATATAATGTCAAGATCATAGCTACAGTTGACAAAAATAAATTGAGTGCGCATACAACAAAGATGACAAAACAGTGACGGTTCCTTCAAAATTATCTCTGGTATTTAAAAATTATTCCTTCCCATGCTGTCAGTTCTGAAAGGTCAGTTTGCATTCTAATAAGCATGAAAAGGATATGTATTCAGCAGTAAAATACAAAGATATTAATTTTACAGGTAAGTAAACAAAGAATGAAAAGTGTCATTTTCTTGGACAAAGGGAATGTCACAGTAGAGAGAAACTAGTAGCAGAGTTAATCGAGAGTCAGGTTTTGGAACAGTTTTTTAATAATACGTTAATGTCCAAAACACATGGTGATGACACAAAGTTGGAAGAGGACTGAGCATCACACTGAAAGAACAGAATGGTCTTGAGGAAAGATGAATTTTAATGGAGCAAAGTGCAAGGTCACTCACTCAGAGACTATAAATAAGAGTAGCCAATGTAAGCTAAGAACTCCTAAGTAGGGAAAAACGAAGGAGAAGACATATCCAGGTTTATTAGTTGATCCCTTGGTGATTATCAACAACCAACGTGCCACAGTGACAAAACAGACAAATCTCATTCTTGAACGTACCAGGCAATGTACTTCTGGTAGATCAGAAACTCTGACTGACACAGGAGGTATCAGTGGAATGTATTGCCTGTAAAGCCTTAGAGAACCTTCTTCAGAAAAACAAAATTCACAGAGAAATAAAAGAAATAGACAAGGACAAAAAGCATGATCTCAGAATGTGAAGGCTCCCAAGGCAAGGCTGAAGGAGTTTGAGTTACCTAATACTGGAAAAGTAACAGTTCTCTACCAGCTTACACAAAGCTGTTGGTGCTACTGGTCATGCAGAGGAAAAAAAAAAAAAAAAATTAAAGGAACTTTAACCCATTGATTTGCCAAAAAATTAAACCGGTCAAGGAAGTGCTACACTGCAATTTCCACAGTATTTCTTGCTTTATTATTTACCTATCTGTTATCTGATGAGGTTTTATGCTATGCTCCACTAAAATGGTCTGAGAACAATTTCTCACCTTTGAAGTGGTGTTAGTTTGAGCAAAATACATCTCTTGAAAGCAGGTATAAGGAGCTACCTATGAGATGTGATGACTGCAAGGGTTATTTCAACTAATGCAAAACAAGGACAAGCAGTCCAGATATTACACCTCAATTTAATATCACCCACTATGACAAACCTGAGAGAAGTCTTACTTTCATCTGCATTCAACAATATGCAATCGCCTCAAAACTCCATAATATGAGAAATCTATTGAAAATGCTTAAAAAATGAAATTCAAAAGCAAAGCTTAGATATCAAAGCA
Organism: Poecile atricapillus; assembly: GCF_030490865.1. Classification (NCBI taxonomy): domain Eukaryota; kingdom Metazoa; phylum Chordata; class Aves; order Passeriformes; family Paridae; genus Poecile; species Poecile atricapillus. Next base: position 51,248,232 of record NC_081249.1, on the reverse strand, counting down.
TCACAAAAGAAATCATAATTACTAATAGTTATTACATGAAATATCAAGATCAAAACTCCTTGATTCTGAATAGTTTCAAGCTTAAAACTTACAAAGCACTACTTCCTTTAGTCATTTTATTTCATGTTACGAAATTGTATTTTTGCTTAAATTCTAACATGGTTTCATAAATGTATATTTGTTAGGAAGTAACAACATCACACTGTAAATACTTCAGAGAACTGTAAGATAGTAAACCTTTAAAATATCAACAGTCTTAAGGAATCATAGCTATTCACAAGTGATCCAAAGAAGATACATCACTGTAACTTTTCCATGGGTTTTTTTGCCTTTTACTGGTAGAAAATACTGTTCAATATGGTAACTTCTTAAATAAACATCTGTTAAATCCTTCAGAAGTATATAATGTTGTTAAGTGTGGTGAGTAATGCTGATCGAATAATAGCATATTTTCTTTACTTAGTCTTTTGTTTTAAGCAAAAAGATATATGGATTTTAGGAGACTTTGCTTTTAACTTCAGAGTTCCAGTCAAAATCTAACTGAAGATTTCATAATTGCTTAAATAGCAGCTACTTTTACAATTGTCCTTAATTAGGTCCCAATTTAGCAAATCACTTGGCCATATGCTGAGGTCCCACTGGATTTAAGAATGTGCATAGAGTTGTGCGTACGCATCAGAGCATAGCTGAATTGGGCTTTAACATTAGACATTTAAAAATTCTTTTAATTTCTGGAACTTCTGTAGCCTTTTGATTTTTATGTTTCTCCAGAGTTCTTGGGGATTTCAGCTACAATTGCTTTTCACTATTACATAAAGGCATACAATTTTTCTACATGATAAGTTTATTTCTAAATGCTGAGGTCTGGTCTGAAAAAAGAACTTCAGAGTAATTAAATAAATTTAAAAAATAAAAAAGAAGGAAAAAAAAGTGAATCAACTAAGAAGTAGATGGAACTACTACCAAACACCTAAAAATAAGATGGGCAGCTCCTTCAATTAATAGGAAATCTCCAAAAGTGGGCAGACTGATTACCCAAGAAGATTAAAGAACTGAAATTGTTATGGTTGCCAACCAAATTTTTTACTACTTCAACTTTTCAAGTAATTTTGTTTTCCTACAGAACTCTGACATTTCTGGAACCAAACATCTAAAGCTGCAAACACTACTTTTCCTAAAGCATAGGAAAGCTTTTTTCCCCTCAAGGGGCATGTTCACTTCTCCCTCCTGTGCAGCTGAAATTGCATATATATTTGTCTAGTGATACTGATCCTCTGTGCTGAGACAAGAACTGTCCTTTGGGTCTTGTGGAGCCTGTAGCAACAGGCCTCTCTCATCTGGACATATCATCCTGGCAATATCAACAAACTCTGCCTTCAAAGACCATAATCCCAAATCAGTACAATAAACTACAAGAAAAGGTATATTTGTAGTTTTTGTATTTACCCTCAGGTGATAAATGATTCACTAAACATTCACTTTATATTTGTGAGTATATTTAGGCAAATGGGCAGGGAGGACAGATTGGGGAAGACTGGGGTTTGTATGAAAAACCTCTTTCATAAATCATTCCACCAACAAACAGGACTGTAAATCCATATTGTGGTATCTATGATATGAACAGACAGCAGATAACAAAGGTATGTATTGAACTTAGGCAGTTCTGAGTGCCCTACCTTTAAAGCAGTTTGGTGAAACTACAAAAAATGCAAAAAAAAACAGCAACCAGGATTCAGACTCATCTGAATGACAAGATAAAATCACGAGTAAAGTGGGAAAGATTACAAGGGAACTATCTAATTGTTTATAATTTTTCACAAGAACTTGAGACTACCCTATGAAAACACCAGGCAATAAGTTTGGAATAAATTTAGGCAATATTTCATTTCACCAACGCCCCTGAAAGTCAGTTCCAGACGATGCATTGATAGTCAAACTATAATTCTGCTCAGAAGGAACAGAATTTAAATCCAGCTAAGAGCGGCAAAATGTAATTCAGGCCTGGGAATCCGTAAATCATTGTTTGCTTTAATATAGTGTGTACAAACATGGAAGGATCTACATCCTAAGTAGATCCTAGTTGCCCCTACTGGCAAATACCACAGAAAAGGTAATGGATTAAATAAAACTCTGCCCTTCCTTTTGCAAGATGATAAGGGAAGACAGGATGGAGGAGCTGGCTAAAACTTGGTTGTGCAAGCCAAATATGCTTAATTTCCACCAACATAAATATAGGCTTTTTAAATCAGAAAAGTTTTCTCTGTGAATGCATGAGGCACTACAAGGACACAGAGAAGCAGACATACTAAATTTACTCGACATGCATGTTTCTAGATCTAGCCTGCACAAGGTTAATCTGTATGATTCCATGGTTCAGTTTTATATTATCTGTTAATTTGATGAATAAAGGGTCTCTTATTAATATTTTTAACCAGAAACTCCCATCCAGTTATATGTACAAATGAAGATGAAAAAACACTGTTAAACAAACCATTTCTTTTATTTTTTTTTTCTACAAAGAAGTTAAATATGCTGCAACTGATTCACAAATCCAAGACCCATGTTTTAAAGAAAGATACAAAAAATCATGTGATGGTACTTGTAATGGCACAAAATTAAAAACTCTGATTCTTTGGCCTATGTAAACAAGAAATTTCCTGCATCAAAAGCAGTCAGAAAAAAAACAGTCCTTATTACTGCATCACATGGAAATGTGATTTTTATTCTCTAGCTTCACCATATATTAAAATGGTCTAACATATGCATCTAAAATAATAACATGTAGAGAAAAATTAAGATGGATAATTGTGCTTACTTTTTATTGGGAACTCAACTGTGTTATTCCTATCTGTTAAAATTAAAATAATACAGTAACAATAAAATAAAATAATTTTTTGACATATTCAGGTACTTCTGAGACTGACAAAATAGACCATAATAACACCAGCTGTCATATTCTATTATAGAAATAAGCATTTCTAAAATTATTAAATGCTACATTATTTAATTTCAGCATCATTGTGTTCCAGTATTTAATATACACTAGATTCTTCCAAAAACAGCTTTTGTGGAAATTTTGTATAAAAAAAATCCGAAGTCACTAATATAAAACTGAGCTCAGAAGACCTTTCATTGAACTTCCAGAATTGTACTGACAGTAGTAATGTCATCACCAATATTCAAGAGAGAAGCAAGGGAGAGTAGAACTAGATCAAATTAATTTGCAAATTAATTTAATCCTTCTAAAAAAAGAAATAAAATGTCTAAACCAAAACAACAGGAGAGAAAAAATTACAATGGACAGCTTCTTTTGTTAAGCCAAGTACATAATGAAATTAATTTTTTTTTAAGAGACATTTCACTGTGAAGTTGTAACTGTTCATGTATCATACTGGATTTTTGAAAATAGGAGATGCTTATGCCTAGACCCTACAGAGCTATCTTCAAATGCAGAATACAGCTTATCTTCTACCAGACTGGTGATATAAATTTTCAGAATACTACATAAATCTGAAACATAGTATCATAAAACTACACTCATTACTTTAATTTTTCTTCTGTGGCAGCCTAAGGCAACTGCTCACTTCATTGACAGCAGGATTGGAACAATTATTTAAAAAAAAAAAAAAATCCTTACAGAAAGATACTAGTTTTGCTTTCCAAAATCTAAGCAATTCAAAATTCAGAGAAAAAATAAAAGAAACATACTTTCAGAAAAACAATGCAAATATTTCACTTTGACTTTCATAAATGCTTGTCTATGTCAGTTGTATCTATACTGGCAATCAAAATTAGACCACAAAACAGCATAATGGACATGGATTTTATTACTTTAATTTGATCATAGATCCAATAATGAAGGAAAGGCAGATAAAATTGACTAACTTAATATTTATGGGAACTTGAACTACTGAAGAGATTAGTACTTTTACCCAGTTAAGCTTCCAACTGTCAGCTGTCATTACAGGACCTGTCAGGAGAAGCAAATGATACCAATGTTGAACTTGTAACATGAGTGTTGGACCCTTTTACTGAGAAACAAAACACACAAGTTAAACCAGGAGAATGCACAGCTTCCTGGCTTTACATTATGCACAGATCAATGTCCTGGTCCAGCCACAATAAATTACCTTTTGCCAGGATGGCTCCGCTTGGTTTTCTGTGTATGAAATGTCATACATACATGTGGAAGGTATTGACAAATAACTGTGGAAAGCAGAAAGACTCAGCTGACATTTCTGAAAAAAGCCAAAACCACCTCCACTCCTTTACAGACCACACCCCAAAAAATCATGGATCTGTCAGCTGAGTAAGTTTGGCAATATCCACAGACACCAGACAAACTGAAAACCTTTCTGTTTTAGGTGATAAGGCAATCTTAAGCCCAACAGTCTGTAGCAACTCTGAAGTTCCACACCAGCTCACTGCTACTGGTGGGGTGCACACAGCACTACCAGCTTGAACCCACATCTTTTAGTTATAGAGGAAATGCATAATTGTGGTAATTTTCAACCCATGAGGACTTAAAATTTCAGATGATGAAGCGGTTCATGATACTTGACATAGAAATAGGTAATGAATACAGAAGGTCAGATAAGACTACAGTCAGGCTGAGAGGAGGCATGTTTATTCTCTAATCAGCCATTTTCTGAGCATTTTTTTTTCCTCCCTTTCAATCTGGATTACAATTTTTGTCCTTCATTACTCTGTTTCCACATAATCTTGCATGACATACAATCCTAAAGTAAAGGATCTCATAAATCACACTCTTACTAAATCTGAAGACCTATTACAGTCATTTCCATGGGTACTGCTTGGATCTAGTCAGGATTTTGACCAGTTCATATCACACACAAAAAAAACCCAAAAAAGTCCAAACCCTTAAAACACGATTGCTATTTCCCTAGGCTCTCCTACTTCAAGCTGGATGACTATATAACTACCCTGAAGCCCATCACTCCTTGGGCTGTGAACTGGTAGTGAGACTGGAAAATATCCGTGCTAAAACCCATTATTTACTGATATGGATCAGAGTGATGGAGTATGGCTTCATCAGTGCACATACACAGAAGGCTTGAAATGCCACATCACATCACAGCATTGTGCAACTGTTTTCAGAAGTTTATAACTCATCTCGAGGCCCCTGGTATTTCAGTAAGTGAGTTTTATGAAAGAAAATGCAGTAAAATGTGATGCCAGGAAGTCAGCTCAAATGTTTTCTCGTGACTAATTATAATGTTGTGTTTGTGTAACACAAATGAGCAAACCTAACGACTGTTACAAGAACTTCACAGGCATTCTGTGAAGCCCCAGTATGAGTCTCAGTCTAATTTTGGCAATGACAAAGTGATGGCAGCCTCTCAGAAGAGAATTTGATGCCACCAGTCTATGAAGCTGGACTCAGACAAGTGTCCATCAACAGTCTTTTCCGTATCACACAACACTTGAATGAAATCCTCAGCACAGCTTCCATCCACATTCTTGAGGAGAGCTAGTGAGAAATTAAAATATTTCATAGGGTCTTAGGTAAGGGAGAATCAAGTATTCATTTAATATAGCCTTTTTTTATTTCTGCCTTGGCCCCCACTGTTTCCCTCCATTGTAATCACATAATTTTCAATGTAGATCTTGTTTGATGAAAAGAAAGTCATTACATGAATAGACAAACTCAGTTAAAAAGATAGAAAAAGAAGTTTTCTATTGTTCGAGTTTGGATTGTTGTACTTTTTGTTTTGCGTTAATGGTCAAATAAATCAAAAGATGACACTGTACAATGTAAAAGTACAAGCATGAATAGCTGTTTACATGGACTTTAAATATTTTGGTAATGTGTGGTGCGCAAATTACCAAGATATGAAGAGAAGTTCTGATTTACATTGTGCAAGAATGAGGTTCATACACTATTTATCCTATGTTTATTTTTACTAATCCAAATTACTACAATAAAAGAATAGCAATACATGGTCACATAATTAGCTCTCATAATAATTAGAAGGGGAAAAAAGCCCTTACTGAGGCAAACACACATTTCTGTGCAATTTAAACAGGAAGTCCTCGATGATTAACATTAATTGAGAAAAGGCTTTTCTAGCAAAGAAAAAAAAAATCCTGTGTGAAACATTAAACAAACTTATCTGATATTTATGGTTTTTTTCTTTAATAATTAATGAAATGTAAATAGTCAAGGGAGTCTAGAGTTTTGCTTTGTAACTAGCTACTATTATAAATGGCAGTCAGATGTTTACAGAATACCCAGAACCCTTTTGTGTGGAAGGAGGTTACAAATCTGCCCCTTTTCCCTGTTCAAAGTCAAAAATAATGGTGCCTGATCCCCAGAGCATTCATCGCAAGAACTGTTTGCATATTCAGTTATTGTTTCTGCTGCGTCAGTCATCTGCTGAAGTTCACTCTAATGTGGCCCTGATCAATTCTGCCAGCTGTGCTTAAGTGCTGTTTACTATAATAACATCACACTGCATTCTTATTTGGCAACAACAGCTATGACAGCACCTAAATGCATTGAGAAGCCAAGATTTTATCATGTACACAGATCAAATTGGAATTGTTTATGGAGGCCGGTGTTGTTCTATTTCTGTCCTTTCTAGTGAATACCAATACCACAATAATGGCTTTGCCAAAAGCATTACTACTCTGCCCTTTCTAATAAGTGAAGGTCTTGTTGATCTAAATACTCTATAGGACATGGAAATGATTTCATTATGGCAGTATAACGTTTACAATGGGTAAGAGAGAGGGAGAGAACTTGGAAGATAGGCAGATTAACTGGAGACATATAAATTGGTATAATTCAAGGAAGCAGATAAATACTTTGTAATTATACCAATATATTTGGTATGATTCAAAGAAATAATGTAACTGTCCAGTGTTTAAAAGGTAAAGAAACAAAAAAACCAAACCACAGTAATTGAATAACAACAGAAACGCTTGGTGTGGCACAAAGGTCTCCAAACACATTTGCAACATTTCAAAGTAGTTTCACATATTTTTCCCAATATGCCCAACAGTTCGGTTGGCCATATGTTAAGTAAATCAAATGTCTTCAATATACAGGCACGGTTGAGAAAGCCATAAAGAATGAACCTGATCCTCCTTCTCCTGAAATTGGTTATAAATACTGCAATAGAATCTTGTCCTGGGAGTTATTTTTTACACTGTGCTAACACCCCACAGTATGCTAGATGTTTTCCAAACAGAGATGAAGACACATTTCCGGACAGCATACATATAAAAAGACAATAACAGATGAAGCAGGAGAGGGGGGAATAAAGAATAAGAGATCCACAAAAAGGTTGTAATATAGAGAAGCATTGGTCTTATTAGTCTCACTGCTTTTGTTTTGAGGGACAGAGGCTTTTCCATTATCTTTATGGTTTACAATGCTGAGCTTCCCTCAGTTATCCACCTATGATTCCACCTTTCTTTTTTTTTTATCAGCTTCCAGGTGCTGCTGAACTGTCATTTCTTCTCCTCACAGCAATTACACAGTCCTTCCTTTCCCATAAGGACAGCACAGTCTCCACACAGACCACTGAAATGAAGACAGAGGTTCTGAGGAGCCACAAATGTCCACTCAGAGGACTGAAGCTAAGGAAACTTCACAGGAAGAACACTGCACTTTGATGATCAGTCAGAAAGTGATTTGGATCTACCAAAGGTCTTTAGTAGGAATGGAGAGTTTTCAAGACAGTTCTGGGAGATAGCTCCTGAAAACTATGATGGGACTATAAAGCGTGAAAAGTTCTGGACACGACCTAGCAATGTGCTCTTGCAGTGCAAAAAGCCAGCTGCATCCTGAGCTGCACCAAGATAAATGAAACCAGTTGGTCAAGGGAGTCCTCTACTGCTTTAGTCCTCTACTCCACTCTCCAGACTCTACCAGTGTCCACATCTGGGGCTCTCAACATAAGAAGGACATGAACCTGTTGCAGTGGGTCCATAGGAGGCCCATGAAGAGGATCAAAGTGATGGAACACCTCTCCGATAAAGAAAGCCTGAGAGAGTCAGGGATGTTCGGTCTGGAGAAGAAAAGCTCTGGAGAGATTTTGAGCAGCCTTCCAGTACTTGTGGGAGGACAGACTTTCCAGCAGGGTCTGTTGTGGTGGCCCTGCAACAGTTAATGATTTAAAAGAAGGCTGACTTTTTAAGAAGTCTTTTCAAGGAGGGTCATAAAACGCTGCACGGGTTGTTCAGAGAGGTGGTTGATGCCCCATCCCTGGAAGCATTTCAGGTCAGGTTGGAGAGGCTCTGAGTGACCTGATCTAGTTGATTTCTAAAGGTCTCTTACAATCCAAACTATTCTTTGATACTATGATTCCATGATATCTAGAAATATGGAGCCAAGGACAGTTAGTTAGGATCTTGATGGAAATTAAAAGAAAAAAAAAAAAATCAGCTTCATATATTGGAGGAGGTAGGGTTCTTTATTTTTTTCTGAAAAGCCTGATATACATCAAAGAGCAGACTTCTTGCAGGCACTTTTCTACACTGTGGCAAAAAATTCCTCCAACTATACAGAAGTTCAGGAAACAAAAATATTTCTCTTCCCAATGGCTACACAGAAAAGAATTCAAAAGAATATAAAAAAGTCCTACACACATTCAGTTGAAAGGTAATAGTAGAGTTCACAGAGACTCAACTGGTGATTCATCTAACTCTACAACCACAGAAGCAGCTAAGCTGTTTAATCAACAAAGCCATGTATGAAAGTCACATGATTTGAAATGTTGCCCAGCCACCAGACTGAAGAGTGTACCTTCAGCCCTAAATTTCATTTCCTTTGGGAGATTTAAGGTAAGTTTTTGTTTTGCTGTGCAAACTTAAAGAAACATGTTTTTAATGGGGGGAAAAGGAGCAAATAAATTAGTAAGTGATAGCAAATGTGCTTTGAATTATATGCCTCCCGTTAACTTCTGTCAAGTTATTGGACTTCTTAGGAATATTACACAGAACATGGATAAATCTTAATATGCATTCATGTCATACTTCCTAACAGCACAGAAGGCTCCTTCTGAGTAACTGTAGAGCATGCTGTGGTTGTATATTAAAAAGTACTGCACATTTGGCTATTATAAACCCATAATAAGGTCAGTTTTGCACCAATATCTAAACACAGTATAAATTCTTATTAAAATATGAAAGCAACAACACCTGCTTAAAATCCAGTAACACTAACATAATATTTTAGCTGTAGGAACTGCAACATTGACAAAAGTATTCTAATTTTTCTTTCTTAAAATGTCTGAATATAAAGAGTGAATACACTTCATGTAGTTGTGAAAAATTTTGTGACCAATTCAGAAAATATTTACAATTCACACTGCAGCTGACTAGAATTATGGGCCCACAGAGTCACAAGACATCCTTGGCACCTTGCAAGATAAAGTCAACCTGTAATTTTTATGCTTTTTCTTCATTCTCTTTGTAACTTTTTAAATCAGCAAATGACAATTTAATTACTCTCCCGCTAAACTCTTATATACTAAATTTAAATTGGGTGTGATTACTTACAGTGTACATATAAACTACAGAAGACATGCAGTAGCAGCTGCAGAGCAGACCCTTAGTTTGGCTGGGTTAAATAGTTAGATTGCTTCTTATATGTGTAAATAAATCCCCTTTTCATTATGGCCTTACAGAAAACATGACATCCTTCTAAATTCATCATCAGGTTGCCAGGCAGACTCCAAAACAAAAATAATTCATTCAAACTGTTTAATCTACTCAGTGCAGATTGACAGTATCTTTATATATTTTTGAAAGCTCTTTTAACATTAGCTGATACTTTAGTGTGGGAAGAAACTAAAAGCTTTCTACATATAAAAGTTCATCGTTTACCTTCTCACAGCTATCAGATAAAAGTAAAAGGGCAATGAACCACAGCTTTCAGATCTATTACTCCCAAAGGACGGAACCCAAATGCATAAGCATCCGTAAAGGCAGCAGGTGTGACTAAAGATCAAATGTTATACAAGAGAAATCCAAGGAGAGGTAACCAAGCCTATCAATGTCCCTGAGCCTGAAATAGGAGGGTTCTGTACCTCAAAGAACTGAAATGGTTCTCACTAGATGTAAATAAATAAATAAGCAAGAACACTACTTCAGATGTTTTAGTGAACTTTCTTATGAATGGATTGCAACACGCAATGACAGAACTCCCTCAATTCCGCTTTTCAATAACTCCAAGGCACTAGGGATGTGACAGCATGATGAATACCACAACAGACAGCTCCAATATGGTACCATTTTACCAGATCAATATCTCACTGCAATATAAGAAAAAAAGAAGCTGATATTAGTCTACACAGTGTATTACAGATGAGGTACATTTCTTCTTACTGCACTCATGCTGAACCAAAGTAATAATTCATAGATGCCTTTAAAAGGTTTGCACATGCTAGCACATGCAAAAAAAAAGGCTAATCTTGGCTTCAACATCTGTTTGAACATGCAATAGCTTAAAGCAGTAGGTATGTAAGATTCTATGTATGTATCTATTAATCTACCTATGTGTACCACAAGGACAATGACAAACATATCTGAAGACAGAGAAGTAACAGGATTTATGTATGCTGTGTGGCTCCTTCAGGAATAGCTTTCTTCAGGAACAGATTACTTTATATATCAATCAAACATTTCTTAGTAAGTCAGTTTGCCCCTTCTCTCCCCTTTTTCTATGAAGACATAGGAACATTTCTTACTGAAGCTACAGCGGGTACCATTTTAAAAGTCTTCATTCGCCAACAGCAATCACGCAGGGTTTTTTTTCCCCTGTACTTCAAATAGGAAATGAGTGGGAGCTCTCAGTTACTGCTGTGTGATAAGTCCTTGCAAATTTAACCTTTTTATAGCAACTACTGTAGCTTTCAAAATAGAAAACAAATAGCATGCCTTGGTAAAAATAATGTATCTAAGGCTAGCAGAAAGAAACTCTAAAATAGACATTATCAGATATGTTTGCTTTGAATCTTCCCCAGTATTCTCAGAAGAAAACTAATGGAGAAAAAAAAATTCTCTCATGTGAAAAATAATATTGGACTTGATAATGTCATAAATGCCTGTCGTGAATATAACCTAATGGATATAGTTGGACAGGTAAAATAATGTAGCTATTTTTACCTCTGACAATGTGAAAGATAACTCAAATGATCAAATGAATTAGTTCTATTGTTTGACAGCTGTCTTTATTTCTTGTTGATTGTTCTCCTTTCCAATATAAACTAGAGAAGTCAAACTTTAGACTACTTTAAATTTCTGTTACCTTCAAGAGTACTTTCAAATTATGTGACACCTTACATCTTTTTTTCTCTCTCTCTCTCTTTTCCATTTGGCTTATTTTTTGCACAGGTAACACTGCTTAAAGGTACAGTGTGTGTGAAAATTACCATGTAAAGTAAAATAATTTTTAAAATTAATGATGTATATAGTTAATATCACATCACTCCTAATGCACAGTTAAATGGACTTTGTGAAAATTAACTGTAGTATGACAAGTTGAAAGAGAAAATTTTATTACAACAAGAAAAAACAGGATCAAACTGGCTTATAGATACATACCAACTTACTGCAGACCATTACCAGAGCAGTAATTGAGACAAACGGTATAAAGTGCCAGAGCTCCCTACAGGAAGGCATCACAAATGTAACTTCTTGCATGAAACTAGATCGAATCTAGGTGAACTGGTAAGTCTCCAGAATGAAAGAACAATTTGAGTTTTAGAGCTCACCTTTTTTAGCTGTCTCCCCAGGACAGGAGGATACAAACTACATCAGAAGTCCCTGCAAGTGAGATTCATGGAAAAGTATTCCAAAACTAAGGAAGGAAAACTACAACAAAATCACAACAAAATTCAAACGCAAAAAAAAAAAACCAAAACAAAACAAAAAACCAACAACAACAACAAAAAAAGAAACAGCAAAAGAAAATTAGTTCTCAGGCTTTATTCTGCCCTCAATTGATATGACTCAAAGCACAGAAGTTACCTAGTAAGTGGCAGCCATGAAAGCAATGACCTATTTAGAGTGCTGGTCCTCTTTCATTAACTTTCTGGATGTACAAATGAGAGGATGATGATGAATTAGGTACCCAGATTTTCTAACTCTCTCTATACTTTGTGCATGTTTTACTTAAAGAGGAAAGAAGCAACAATTAAACATTCTAAATGGAAGCCTTAAATAGGTATGAAATGTAAGACAAAAGAAATAATCAGTATAAAGTAAAAGGATTTGAACTCGCATTAAGAAATAAACCACATATGAACATAATCAGAAAGTATATGAAAGAGTAAATATACTCTCAGTGAAAGACTGACTATTTGATGGCATATGAGCAAGCACCTGATCTCATACCAACCTGTATTTGACTGGACTAGCAAGTTTCAAATCACTCACTGACTTTTTTCATGCACGCTTTAATTAGTAGCATACAATAAACTGGCCCATAAAAGAGGGCAAAAGTTACCTTCAAGTCCACTTACCAGGCTACTTAAAATTTTATCTTCTCAGTTTGCAACAGAAAATCTACACATATTTCAAGGCAGCGACACCATTAACAGGACAGAACCCTAAGTATACACTTGCTCCTTCTGTTTTGCAGTACAGCCTTGCCCAGATTTTGGGTCCTGCTCAAACGGCAAATTTCCTGTCCCAAAGGAGAAGGATGGCAGGGCTGACAGAAGATGCAAGACAGTCAGTGAAGCCAGTACATTATATATTCCTACACATAGGCACATATACATACACTAAAGACTGCACAAAGTTACATTCAGACATAGGCATTAGTGAGTTGCAAACTAACTCACAAAATACTGTGCAGTGAGGAAGGGACTCTGTTATGTGTTGTGGAGCATTACATCACAATTTATTATCTGTCCAACTTCTAAACTGAGAGTGAATAATTATGCAAAGAAAGGGGGAAAAACTCCTGAAGAATGAGAAACTTTTCATGATGAACACACTTTTCCCATTTAACTACCCTGAGATTGAATACACAATATCCAGCTCAAAGATCCTAGACTGAAGAAACCAAAGATGGAAGAAAGACTTGGAGCAGTATTATTTATTTACACAGTAGTAAAGTCTCCTACTATAAGCTGAGAATTTTGTACTGCATTTAGGAAAATACCTAACTGCTTAAATGTGGATTGCATTAGGTTTATAGCTTTATGGACCCTAAGCTACTGTAACAGAACCTTTCTGGTTCCATTTCCTTTGTTCTACACTGTTCAAAATACCATAAAACCCATTTTACAAGAAATTATAAGAACTTTCCCACAATCTGTGTATGTTGATTAAGTGCAGCATGTGCGTTACGTTAACATGGATATTTTTAACCAAGAAATACTCCACAAAAGACTTGCAAATCCTCTAAAAGACCAATTAGGACACAGCGTCAATTATTAGAAAGGCAAAAAAATCCTTGATCCATCAGGATTCTTCCCTTACACTATAAGCTATTTAGGTTTTGTACAGCCCTTAGAAAAATGAGACCTATGACTACAGCCTTGTGGCACCCTGATGGCAAGCCAGTAATGTAATAAACCTGGGTCAATGTAAATGACATCTCTGTCAACCCTAAACTATTGAAATTCTACACAATTGTTAAAAAAAAAAAAAATCCTTAAATTAACCAACATCTCTGAAAAGCAATACAAACACATAACAAAACAATATGAAGGAAAAATGCTTCTCAGATCTCACTTTTTTCCCTAAAGTAGTTGTAGCTTAAAAAATCAACAGGTTATTAGCAACATGAACATTGGATGGTAAGAGTTATAAGGTCTAAATCCTAAATGAGGAAAAATACCTGAGATGTATCAGAACATAGAAAAATGAGAAAAACAGAAGACTCCACCTCCCATTAGCAGCAGTAAACCCAATTCTAGACAAAAGTCCATGATTTGTTAACTATTATGACTGGTACAAAGTATTACTTTGCCAGAAATCATCCTTGTGTCTTCAGTGATTCCTAAATAGACAGAGGCACATTATCTGTATGCCATGGACTAATAAAACATCATCTCTGCAGAAGAGTACAGAAAATTATTAGGGAAGTTCATTAAACACAATATCCTGTAACTGCACGCGAAGTATATTTTTCATCAAAATATCTCATAATGCATCCTCATACATCTCAAATTAAAATATCACTTAGGACTTCTTTAGTAATACACTGTAGTTCTGTAGTAGTACAAAAAAATGTAGGGAAAGTGAAACCTATCAAAGGGTGTGATTCAGAGAAACCATGCTTAGTTCTAGCTTAAGTTTTAAAACAAGTACTACCGCTGATGATTGTGAGATTGGGTTTAGCCCAAATGCAAGAAATACAAGTTCTTAAAAAAAAAAAAAACAAAAAAAAAAAAAAACCAAACAACAACAACAAAAAAAAGCCCACCAAAACCTGTCTCGTTATTTCTTCTTTTAAAAACCCGTGAAGTTAAAATGACCGAGTTTTGGGGACAGTCCTGGGGCTCCGTGCGCTCCTTGCGGGGCCGAGGCACCCAGTGACCCCCCCGCTCCCGCCCGGGCTGCTGTCGCAGGGCTTTGTCTCTTTTCCTGTAGTCCTGTTTAAATTCTCACCTTGCTCTGCCCTTGTCATCAAGTCATTCAAGCACAAAGCAGGGAGCACGGGAGTGTTTACTCATTTCCCAAGTCCATTATCTCACACATTAATCATTGGTCTGGAACTTTTGGACAATGCTGAATCTGTTACCTTTTATTTTTATTTTTTTTTCTTTCTGGCTGCTTTACTCTTGGGTCCGATAGTTCACCGATTCCCAGCTGTACTTATACTGGATGACCTTTACATCTGATTATTTAGCTACTCTTCCTCCTATTTTTTTTTTTTAAGACTTCAAAAATAAACAAGCGAATAAAGTCGGCAACAGAGTGTTTTCCATCTTTAAAGTTGCACTTGCATAAGAAAAATACAAATATTACTGCTCCAAATCTTAAAATCTATCCTACCCCAAAATCCCACAAAGGAAGTGGAAAGCTACGGGATGTGTCTGTGGAAAGGACTGGAGAGAGCTTATTTTTCATTGTAGCAACTTAAGTTTCTTTATGAAACTTGAAGGAGCACACTTTTTTTTTTTTTTTTTTTAATTGTTAATGAAAGAAGCAGCGAAAAGTTATTTCTGAACGCAGGAAGTTTGTTGCTCTAGAAATGCATCTTCTAAAACGGCATAAAGTTTATTTGCAGTAACGATTGGGGAGGGAAGTATGGTAGGAGAAAAAAAAAAAGGAAAAAAAGGTGTAAATCTGGACAGCTGGAGGCTCTTGAACTCCACTCGTTAAAAGATTTGTTTGTGAAACACGCATTTTATTGCCTTGTCTGCACGTTATAATGAGGCAGGGACAACTGCAACATTGCACTTAATGATCGCAGTTCCCGTTCCAGCCCGGTCATTGTCCTCCCGCAATTAACGCTTTCCCAGATCACCCAAGGCTACTTGGGGGGGATGGGAGGGGGGCGAAGAAAGGGGGGGGGGGGAAATCTGAAATTCACATAAATGAGCAATGTCAATAGTTTAGAAAGAGTTACTTAGAGAACAAAGGGCCCTTATGAGGCACTAGTGAGAAGAAATGGGGAAAAAATGAGTCCTCACAATGTCGGCCTTTTCTCCCCGCGACTTGTTATCAAGCAGCCCGCGCGAGCCCCTCCGATCTGCATGAAAATGCGCTTCGTTCCATTCACTCATTTGCATTAATTTCTCCCATTATCTCTGCAAATGGCGGCGCGTCTCCCCGGCACAATGCGGCGGCACGGCGCGGCCTATCCCGGCTCCAGGTGCCCGCCGCCCCCCCCGCCGGCCCGGCCCGGCTCCCGCCTCCGCCCGCGCCCTCCGCCTCGCCCCGGCCCCGCCGGCCCGGCCGCTCCGCCAGTGGATTTGCTGGCGGTGACAGCCTCGTCGCCGGCCCGAGAGGAGGGGGGCTCTTTTGAGCGGGCGTCTATCACGCTGCCATGGGAAAGCGAGAGGCGAATGATTCTCAGTGGCTCCCGATTTCCCGTATTTGTTCAGCATTAGGCCCACTTATCTCCGGGAGAAAAAGCAACATGTAGAGGGAAAGTGACAGGCAGAAACGCGCTCCCTCGCCCCTCCATTCTCCCCGCGCTCTGTATTCAAACAAGGGGGCCCTATTACTCTGAAAGCTCCGGATCAGCCTCACTCAATTATCGCCGCTAATCCTTATAGCTCTATAAAGTAAATATTTCATTACAATTTCAAATAAACAGTCACCCAATCTAATGAAGCAAGAACTCAAAGTGGCAATGTCATAGAACTTGTTACCGTCATCAAAGGAAAGGACACAGGCCTGTCTGCTAATAACGCTAGAAATGGGTTCCCGGGCAGATCCACAAGAAGGGGCTTTATTATTATTATTATTATTATTCACTTGAGCCTTTTCCTCTTCCCAAGTATTCTTCAATCGTCAAAAATACCTCTGTTTTCTTACCGATTACTGGGCTTGGCTCAGGTAGTCCCTGGATCTAGATGAGGTACATTAAATGTCCAAAAACTGCATTAAAATTTTGCATCCCTGACATCTTTCAAGACCAGCTTGGTACTTTGATTGACTTACCGCTCTTTTAATACAACTCTTACACTTTAAGAAAAGGAAACTCGTGAAGTCTCAAAATATCCCCACTTCGTTGTTCTTTTTTTTTCCCCTAATCTCAAACTCAGTATTTGCACTGGATATTTATATGGGAAGATGCCAACACCTTTATTATATCCCAAGACAGGCAGTGAAATGTAACAGGCTGTTTTGTGCAGCAGTTCTTTCAGAACCCCAAACCTCTTCAGACATGACACAGGTAACAACACACACTTTGCAGGTACATAGCAGCATTGCTATTCCCTGCTATTTTAGGCAGGCTCATCATAAAAGCCCTTCTATAAATTTTTATTAACTTGGGTTATCTTTAAAGTAGAGAAGCTTTTTTATCCACAATTTTTACAACAGGAAGAACACTAAGTTTATGTCTTGTGTCTCTTTTCAGAAAAAAATTTAAGATGTCTTCTTCCTCCTGCCCTCAATCTCCTGGAGGACTTTCGCACTCCCCTCCTCCTTTCTTTCCCCCCTACCATTGAGCTGAGGAGGGGGATGGATATTCTTTGTCATTCTTTTTCTGACACAAATGAAATGAGCTTTTCTTCTATCAGCTGTTCACAGAGATATCCAGTGCCTCTTTGAGAAACACTAGAAATACTGAGATCTCAGAACAGGGCACAGTAGGTCAGCACATAAAATTTAAACCCCCTAGAGTAAATATTCACTGAGCAGTCTCCTTAGGTCCTGCTCACATTCTCGTATCATACACATGTCCCAACACTAACCCAGGGTTCAATGTTAAAAATACCCTTACAAAGAACTAGTGTAGGCTCTGTGCCGTCATCCTACAAACTCAGCAATACATTAGGAATTAGGAATCAAACTAGCATCTTTTTTCTTCATGCATCATCAACTACAATCAACTGATAAAAAAAAAAACAAACCAAACCTCATTCCAGTTACAGTATTTCAGAGACTATGTTTTAAGGTGGCAAGTTTTACAAATTTTAAATCTGTATCAACTGGTTGAGAATTGTAATTACAAGAAAGCAGTATTATCTGCCAATAACATCCTAGGTACGTGACCCAGTTATCTATGCAACTATACACATAACCAGTTGCAACTGTACAGTTCTTAGGATAATGGAACAGCATATCCATCTAAAACTCTTGGAACTAAATAGTCACAGAAACACTGACAGAACAGCACAATGAAAACGTATCTTTGGCCATAATGCCAGTAGACACCATGCTGCCTAAATACAGAAAAGAGAGCCACAAGTAAGAAATTACCATATGTATACAGACATCTTTCAAGCACACTTTAGCGCCTGTCATAAGGGGACCTGATAAAATTAACTCATACAGAGAAGGCTAACATAAAATCCTATACCAATTTATGCACTTAATACAGGATTTGAGTGTTACACTGGAAGGTCTTGAGAATGTTCTTCTGCAAAGGAGTGAAGCTCACCCTCAATTAGTAGCTACCCATTACCCCAAATTACTGCCATTCAGATGTCAATCAGTAAGGATGCACTACAGGAATTAAAGGAAAGAAGTCATTTACCACAAGTATTCCCCCAAAGATTGTAATTGTCTTTATTTCTTCAGATATTCTGTACACATTTTCATCCCTTCAAAATTATTTTTCAGTTTTTGATTTCCACTTCAATATCTAACTACGATCTAGAAATATACAGCATTTCAAATGGAAAAGAAAAAAATAAT
This sequence comes from Poecile atricapillus, assembly GCF_030490865.1. Taxonomy (NCBI): domain Eukaryota; kingdom Metazoa; phylum Chordata; class Aves; order Passeriformes; family Paridae; genus Poecile; species Poecile atricapillus. The sequence continues at coordinate 51,229,929 of NC_081249.1, read as the reverse complement.
CAAAGCCAGTTTGCTATTTCACATCTGTAAATCACAAGATTTACAAAAAGAGCCCAATTTGAGTCCAGGCACAGTTCCTTCAACTCTTGCTAATCAATGGTGAAATAAATCTTGAATGCTTTAAAGTGCTAAACATAATTTCTTATCTTAAGTATGAATATTCAAACATAATAGTACCTATTAGGTCAAGGCTAGGCAAAAGAGCATTTTTAATGGTTTCTTTAGTTTTTGACTCCTGACACATTGTTTCACACAAATGCTGATCTTTCTGATAAAAGTAGAATTTTCACTGGAGAAAAGCATTACAGTTTGTCAACTGAAAGCAATATTTGGTCCAAAAATATGTGATAATGAGAAAGCCAGGAGTTCTGACTTGCCTTTTTTTCCTACTGCTGAATGAAAGGGCTATGCTAGGAAAAAAATAATGTATGACTTATAACAAAACTAAAAACTGGAATATAGCTCCTTCATTTCCAGGTAACTCCTTTAATGAACATCAGGTTATAGTACTATTCAGAATTTCTTTTTTTATTATGTACTTGGATATGCATAAAAGACTTTCAAAATCTGTCCAAATTAACAAAACTAAGTTTGACTTAAAATTAAACAGGAATATATTTACAAAGATATGCATTCTGACATGAAATGCATTAGATAAAGCTTAGGACTGCCTGCACAATTTTATGTTTCTTGAGTACAGAAAGTGTAGCCCTTAATTCTTCAAACATTCTTCCTCTGTAAATCTGAAATGCTATTTTTATTCAGAAAAGAATAAAATTATCATACTGAGAATCTAAAAAGGATAAAAGATTTTGTAAGTGTGACTACAAAACAAATCAGATTTCATTTTACATCTATTTTAGTTTCACAGAGCAATAAATAGAGGGATGGAAGTGTCTCCCCATGTATAAAAGAAAGCTGATCAGAAAAACAGCTGCCAGAGAGGTGGATCAACCCTGCTCCAGCTTCAACTGTGGGGAAAGTGAGGGGTAAAACTCCACCTGTAACCACAAAGTCCATGTAGTCGGACAGCATATCAGCTTCAGCCGGGCCCCTCACATTAAGTTTGGCTACTCTTCTCCAAGTGATTGCAACTTTTAAAAAAATGCAATAAATTTTAAAACTTACACAGAAAAAACAACATAGATTATATTTTCCACTGCAATAATTTCTATTACCATACTCCACGTATTTATAGCCCTAACAGATGCACATATTTTGACAGATTTAACATAGAAAACTGTCTACCAACAAACATACATGTGAAGAAACAAAACAGAATTTAAATTATTAACTAAAAAAACTAATGAAATATAACCATACTTTTAAACAAAATTTTACCAATTTTTAAATTCCTTCCAAAATGTTGAGAAAAATCCCATTCCATTTCATTTTCACTTAATGTCTTTTCTTAAACACTAATTTGACTGGTTATTGTACTGCTTTTGAAACTTTGATATGTGAAACCATATATCAGTATAAGTATGTCAGCAAGGAATGCAGAATGTTGCATTCTATAGCTAAGGATTATCTCTGAAATATATAATCAATACAACTTTTCATGTGAATGTATATTTTCATACACCCTTTATTCTGCTCTTGGCTATAATTATATGCCTTTAGATAATATTAAGTTTGTATTAAGGTTGTATTAAACATATTGTTGTTGATCACTTGGTTTTCTGCTTGCAGACGAACAAAATTTGAAATAAACCATTCTGATACACAGAAGAAGTGGCTTGAAGACATGGGTCTCCATGAAGTCAAATGGCAAAAAAGTCCTCCAATCTACAATCAGGTATTTGAAGGATGAGCGCTTGAATAAAGGTGTTCAGGTTTGGACAAGTGGTCCTGGAGCTGCACATAACTAACCAATACAATCAAGTAGGTGAAAAACAGTTAATGTCTTAGAAACTGTAATTAAAATGGATTATACTTTTGAAAATTACTTGTCATAAAATATTGCAGTATGTAAGTAGCATTTTTCATCTCTGCACACACCCATCCACAGTCCAGCACCTCCTTGAAACCTGAACCTTCTCAGCACTGACCTGAGAAGTTCTGAGTGGAGCTTCTCGAGAAAGCCCAGTGCTCCCAGCTCCTTCAAAACCACCCCTTCTGCCACAGGAGGTAACTAGCACATTGCAAGCTCACACTCCTAGGACTAGATCCACACAAGGTGATTGGTGAATATGGACCTGACAGCCAAAAGAAAGAAACGTACAGGTGTTAGGAATAACCAAGACCAAAGAGGCACAGAAAGCCTGCTGGTAATGAGAGGAGCCACTAGTTTGCCAATTCTTAATATATTTAACCAGAAGACTTGTATTACTACAACAGAGCTGACTTCATGCCAGCAGGTGAGCAAGGTGGTCAAGGGCCTTCACACTAATCTTAATTTTCATAGGTGTGCAAACCCAGATTATTGAAAGCTAAAACTTCAAGCAGTTCAGCTTGTGCAGGGGAAGCATAGTAGAAACTAAAAGATAAGGCTATCTTCTTTAAGTTATCTCCTTCTTAATGATCTTTTTTTGACCAAAATCTCCAGAAGCTTGAGCTCATGGGTACAACAATTTTCTTGATTCTAATTCATAATTACATGCATGTTTTGTTTGCTTATTAATGCAAACATTTGAGCTGTTAGCATTTATCTTCTGAGAAATACAACTGAAATTACGGGAGATCTTAATTTTTAAACAAATGTTGTCCAATTATAAGGAAGAAATACCTCAAAATGTCTTCTGATGAATTTGTTTTCTAAAATGTTTTCCTCTAAAACTTCATTACCTGTATTGACCTGTAGCATAATTTTTAAGCTTAAAAAATAATTCAATTTAGAATTAAAGTAAGCATAACATTTGGATAAGGTTGAAAGATGGTTAAAAGGATAAGATTTTAAATGCAAACAGAATAATAATTAATTGCTAAGGTGCTTTTGGGAAAAATCATACACTTGACCCAAGCTGAAGGCTGAAATATTAATCTGTTTCTGTGACAGAGATCAAGCTTCATAGTCGCTTTTTATCCTCCTCATAATAGAAGCAACAGTTGTAAACCATAATGTTATAGTTCAAACAATGCCCCCCCTAAGACTTCAAATTTATTATAGCATTCATCTCCAAGACAAAAGACCTGGTACAGGAAAAAAGCTCTTTTTAGCAAAAAGCATGGTTGTTATTTATGGCTCAGATGCAAAGAATGAGTTTGGGGAAT